>NC_139927.1:6125540-6274121 GCF_963514095.1 Eutrigla gurnardus
GTGGATGACCTGGAACGTTTTCATCATCTGTTTCTACCTGGAGGTCGGAGATCTGTCCAGAGTAAGGAAACCTCTGATTTCAAAATACAGCTGAAAGAATAAGTCTGACAGCGCCCCGTATCATATGCCATGAGAAGACCAAAGGCAGTTAACATGGGGGTCATTCCGTGTCATTTCATCAAATGCCTCCCACCTGACCATTACTTGTTTCTAGGACAAAATATTAGGTCTCTACTGTCAACAGTTTTCTCATGAAACATCATTGAATGAAGGGTAGTTTAGACGGTTTTTGGCATCATGCTCTGAAAAGCCATTTTTAAACAGCAATATCTGGAAACTATCTCACCTGTGGCCTTCAAAATTTCTACAGTGTATATCTGTTACTAATAGCCTCCAGACATGGAATATCAGGGGTGTAGCTAAATGATAACCTAGTATGGTAGGTACTTAAAATGTGGCTTGTTGAAATAAAGTAGTACATTTGAAGAGTGGCTGAGCCCCCATTTTTGCAGATAAAAGACTTCTATCACTTCTGCCTCTATCTCTGGTGTTACCTTAAACATTCTACAAAATATGGTCTCTCTTACATTATTAGTTTCACAGATAGAAACTGTCAAACTGTTGACAGTAGAGACCTAATATTTTGGATTTGTCCTATTAACAAGTGTGTCTTTGTACTTGAATTTTTCCAGGACATTCTGAGATGGTTGATGAAATGACACGGAATGACCCATGGGCACTGTAGTTTATTTTCACCCAACCCCAGATACACTATCCTCCTGGAAAATAGTCTCCAAAAATGCTTTACTCCTGTTTGGATAACGTTTGTTAAGAAGACAATTTTGGTGGGAACCAATAGTTTAGGGTTGCGATCCACAAACAGAGTAAAGAAGTTAGAAAGTAGGTCTTCCTTAGCCACATCCATATATCAATAAGAGATTGCATCTGGTCAGGTTCTCCCATGCTTGATGCAAATCTTGAAGACCCTTCTTCCTGTCAAGAGAACGGCTAGAAATAAACTTTGGTTGCTTGGTAACTTACTATCCATTAACTAGGACAAACCTATGGATGATACCTGATACAAATGTGCCGTCACTCACTCCGTCTACTTATCTACACACATCACTGCTCTCTGAAACATGACTGATGTCTTGTCTGGTGTGCTCACTGCAGGCCAGTGTAAAAGAGACGCACCATCACTGTCACCAGTGGAAGTGTAGTACACAAACACCTGCCTGTATGATAATAGGCCTTCGGAATGATCTCGCTACTGTGACCGCTGAAATCGCTGAAGCAGCTTTCTACCTGTCCCTTCTGACAGCAAGGGTCACATAATTTCAGTGTAATTCTAGTGTAACTTCAACTCCCATAATCAGGGTGGCGAGACCTTGTCGGTGGCCACTTCCTCAAGCTTGAGGGAGGACGAGATCAGCTCGGAGAGATTGATTCAGCTCTTAAACACCTCGTTAGAATGTGCTGAAGCGACGTTCTTTGCATTGCTAGCACACACACACACCGATGTAGATATGAGACACGAGTTGAGGTTATTTATGTCGTTTTAGACTCGCTCTTCAAAAAGCTCTTCTGCAGTAAAAATCTTTCCTTTTTTTGAATACATATTAAGTTGCACAATGAATTAGGTCCAATCAGCGCTTCCATAAACAGAGGAAATCAGTTGATGGGACTGCTGATTAGAGCTGATTACACTCTGTGGTGTAGGTTTTAAAAAAAAAGTAGTTATCCCATCACAATTTACTAATCAGCCGTTCTATTGGACAGTTATGTAACATGTCTGCAACCAGTTTAATGAATCACACAAAATTGCACCACATATCATCTCACCAGATCTTCTTATTATTGGGGTTTCAAGCTCGTTGATCATGATTACTGTTAGTTTGGACTGAAGCACAATTGATGCATATTCTTCTGCTGGTTTCCCTCCGGTACTCACTCGCTCTTCCATACCCTCGTCTCGCCTCTCTTCTTCCCACACACACATAAACTGCGAGCCTTTTTGAGTTTTGTTGCCATCTTAAGTTTCACAGTTGTACAAAATACTCTGTCTTGAAAACTGCAGCTTCATTGATCTCTGTTTTTAATGATATTTACGCCTCTCAATGTCCCTGAGGCCTTTTTTTAATAGTTACAACAACCACTACATCTGCAGGGACAGGCAACTGCTGTCTGGGATTTTGTTTTTATCACTGAGTGACAATACAAGCTTGTTCTCCACGTTGGAAGCTAGAGTTCCAGTTGGGGACATCTGGAAAATCTCCATAATAATGGTTCAAAGGTTGATTGAATAGAATAAAATGAATTATGTCAGCAAATGGATCATTTATATTCAATTATGAAATTATACAAGTGTAATATTTTTCTTCATTTTATTAGGAAAAAGTCCTTCAGACCAAAATTATCACATCTGGTTTCTAACGAGGGTAAAACAGCCAGTTAATTAGGGACACCGTTATCAATTACCCGCTGACCAATCAGAGAGAAGCACATTGGAACCAGATGCTGAACAGCTTGTTTTCATGACCGGAACAGTTTGCCTTCGCCTCGCTCAAGGCCGTCTCAACCTTGACCCAGTTACTCGGGGAGAGGGGAGCCACAAATGCCCACTTTTCCACCCCACCCCCGCCGCCCGGGTTCACCAGCTGTTGTATGAGATGCGAATACACCACCTACCGTTCCGGGGCTTGTTTACTGACCTGAGGACTATTATTACAATGGACCACATGTTAAACAAGTATGGATATGTGTGGGATTGTTGCCACTCAGGTCAGAACAAAATCACTCCACAAAAGATGATGAAACCCAAGTTATACTGTTGAAAGGACTTCACAATGTCAAGCAAAACAAAGAGCATCATTTTATTATTGAAACTACAACAAAAATATATATTTTTTCATAATGTAAAGAAGAAATATATAACAGTTTTGTCAACAAATATGGTGTGATTGGATGAATAAACTCACAATTGGCTGAACCCGTCTATAAGACCAATGGGCGTCATAAACACATTTTACTCAAACTCAAAAACAAGCAGTAATGCATCGCACTAATACGCAGTGTTTTATTATAATAATAATAATTGGAAACAAACAGTTAAATAATAAAAATACAAGAAAACGACAAGCTAATGTTAGCTACCTATCCAACATTTTGGCTAGTTGTCACACGTTAAACCCGGTGAACTTTCTTTTGGTAAATCCTATGCAAACACAATATGTAACGACGGTAACTTCACATATCTAATGGTGCGTTCCAGTTGTACTCGGAAATCGGGATATCCGAGCTCCGAGTCGGAAATTTCAACTGGAACGAGCCCCGAGGTCGGATTTCCGACGATCCACACAAGCCCGACTTGACATTTAAAGATGGCTGCCCCGGTTGTAAACAGTAACGTTACTGATGACCGATCAAAGGGCGATCGATACTTTTTGTAAACAATGAAATACGTAGAAAGACTTTGTGTTTTCTCTTAATCCACCGTGTTTGCAGGTTGCAGAAGGACCGCATATTTGTCCAGAAGGTGTTTATATTCGGACAAGGCAAGCGCGAGAATAACTTTTGTAGATGTAGCCATCTTGTTTCCTCTTCCGTTTTTGGCCGTTGGCTACTTTTTCCGACTTTGTAACTGAAACGCTGATAACTCGGGCGTGACGTCATTCCCAGCTCCTGCTTCCGAGGTAAATGGAACGCACCATAAGATGCAACAAGCCTCCAAATTCAAAGCCAAATAAGTTGAAATCTAAAATCGTGACAGTTGGATCACTTATAAATCCCGGTTCAGTTAGAAACCAAAGAGCGAGATGAGTGCATACCATAGTTTCATGTCACCCAGCGAGTGAACTGGATCTCCTCGTTGGTATTTGATAACGGTAATGATGGCATGCTCCGTGCTTCAAGAACACTGTGATAGAAAGGGAAAATCTCTTAATCTCCCTCTCTATTGCTTTCTGATGCCTCTTTCCTCTTTCATTGCCTCTCTCTCTCTGCCTCCTCCCGTGTAATTCATCCCTCCTCTCCCTCTGCTCGCCCTATAATCAAGTCTTTTTCATGTTTTTTTCCCCCCAAAGTGCCGTGCAAATATGTCCCAGGCTTCTCTTCCGCCGCCTTCTTCTTCACCTTCTCGCCTCCTTTTCATTCACGCTCTTCCCCTCCACGCTTCCAATGTCAAGACTTGAGGAAATGTGTCGCCGTCAAGGAGGCTTTTCGCTCTTTATGGTGATAGTGATAGTATAGTGATTCATAGTGCGGCTATTTATGTATCGGCCAGTACCAAGTGCCAATTTAATACATTACTTTACACACTTGGGCCATTACTTTGGGATCACGGGGCAGAAGTGGTTGCGACAGACTCCATTTTTCTTCATTACAGGGATCTGAAATCTTTCAGAGTATGAAAGAAGCAGAGAATCAGCCGCCTCTTTGATTCAAGCCATGTTATCAGTGACTCTTGGATTCGTACGGTAGCTTTGATCTTATTTTCCGTTGCCAACTCTCCGTGAATACAACTGATATCCAAATTATGCGTCCCTAGTGCCAGCAGTTTCATTTTTATCAGAAATATGATCAGACTGTCAGCGAGATAAGCGGATACTTAAAGGATTCCCATTTTAATGAAGTTATATTTATGTACATTCAGATTTTTAAATGAATATATAAAGAATATATTGCAGTTAAAGACAACAGTTCAAGTCCTTTCACAGTGGCGGGCATGTTTGTTGTGTAATGTCAGCAGAAGGATCAGACTAGTCGCGGTTCAGCCGCTGAACTGTGAATATTCCTGATGCTAGTGCGGGAAAGTCAGACAGATTAGAGCTGTTAAGGTATGAAAATTGCCAAATGCCTCTGACATTTCGTCTGGATGAGGAGCGTAAACCCCAGACAGCGCGTGGAAAGGTGGGAGAGACAGATGCGTCAGTGTGTGTCAGCTCAGTATGAAGTCAGTCAGATGGCCAGATGGACGGACGTTAGAGGAACGAAACGGATCATCACGGCTGAGATAATGGCGGCATCGATGAGACATCATGTCATGAGTCACTGACATTGTCCCACGCAGGCAGGTGGGCTGTAACGGCAAGTTCGATGCATCAACTCTTTTTATGCGTCCGTTATTGTGAGCTCGGCAGTTTGAACCCGACAATAGAGAAAACAATCTCAACTCAATCTTCGACCGTATCACGCCGTTCTCATCAGCTGGTTCGGTTTGCTGAGTTGCCGATGGAAGTGTAGGTGTTCGAACTTTCTATGATTCTGAGCTGCCAAAATATTCCACTTTACAGAGCAATTGCCCAGGTGTGTGGAGATGTGACTGGATTTTACCTTCTCTCCTTCAAATGTTTCCTTCTTTCCCTTTCAGCCATTATAGGTATCGTGTCCCTCTCTATCACGGGAGCCTAGTCAAACAAAGGAAACCTCGGTCGACTGAAATTAGCACCTGCAGTTGTATTAAAAACAAAACGATGTGGCTATTAAGGCCTACTAGAGCAAACATTTAAATTAGCCAATTCTGATCATTTCAAAGTAAAAGCCTATCCATGGTGTTGCAGTGGCCGGTCAGGGTTTTTCAATAGAACAGCAGATCTGATATGAGACTCAACCCTCAACAACCAACCTCTAGAGAACCCAACCTCTAAAACCTCTAGAGATTTTATTCCAAGTACCCCTTCATGAAAGAAATGAACCCTGACCCTCTTTTTCTCTGTCCCTCCTGCCCCCTGGAAATAATGGGCTTTTCTTCGTTGTAAAGTAACACCAGCGATTCGTCAATCAGCCAACCGGAGGGTGTCGGCCTTTCTTGTAATACATTTGCCTTCGGACATGTTTGGACTACACGTTGCACAAACTACACCAGCATTCCCCGGATTTTGGAATTGCATATTTGGTCTGATCAGCAACTGAAAAAACAGGCAAGAGCCAGAAAAAGAGTTGATCAAATAAGAAAATAGATAGATCGATAAACTGCGTTATGACCAGTCTTTTTTACGACATGGTTTCCTTCTCAACAGTATGCCTATGATGGAACCTTCTATCAAATGGGTATCTTTGCCTCCCATAAGGCCCCTGTTGAGCCCCATGGGCGAGATAAGGTGTTAATCCTGTCTTGACAATAATTTGAGTTTCAGCCTGAGATTCATAACCATATATCAGTCTGTCACACTCCCCTCCTTCCTGCCACTCACCACTGCACTATCTAATGTAGCAGCAATGCCACAGAATTCATCTTTAAAAAGATTCCTGATGTGGCATCCCTGACAGATTTGGAGGGGAGCCTGTGGAGAGGAAACTGTCACCACGCTGCGTTGCAAACACACACTTGTATATTCACCATCAACTCTCTCTCTCACACACACACACACACACACACACTGACTGTCTGTAGTCCAGTGTGTCATATAAAAGATGCAGACACCCTGTGCACGCATACATTCGCTCAGCCGTCAGTCATTTCCTGAAGGGGTGGGCCGCTGTGTGGGACAATTACCCCGCATGCTGCAGTTTTTTGCATACTCTATATGTCTTGTTTGCTCTGCCAGAAGTTTGGAGAAGTTGACATTGTTTTTTTTCAGTCAGAGGAGAACATTAGGGACACACAAAAACAGTGCCATGTTGAATCCCATGTCTGTCCGGGCGTCTAATTCCAGTCTGCAAAACCCACAGTAAAGACAGAGAGAGAGGAGTAACCTCAGGGAGAGAGTGGAGAATAAGAGCTACAAATGAAAGATGGAGAAGGAGAAACTAAAGAAGACTGAAAGATTGGGGGTAGAGGAGGCAGGCGTCTGGGGCGGACAGAGAGACAGAGGGGTTTAGACAGGCGAAGGTATGATAGGAGCTATAAAAGATGAGGAGTTATGGATGAAGCCACTTGTGAATTGGTGTCCCTTTCAAGAGAGGAAAGAGAGAAGAGGGGGCGGGGGGGGGGGGATGAAGGGGAAAAGAAGAGAAAGTTAGCAACGAAACCTCGGGGGAAGATCGCTTATCTAACAGGGAAAAACATACGCCTCTTTCATATCAAGTTCATATCAACATCAATAGCGGCTGTTGTCAGTGCACAGCGAGCTTTTCACTGCAGGATGAATGGTGGAGGAGATATGACATTAAATCAAATTGCGAACCACCCAATTCATCTTGCGAGAAAAGTGAGGAGGAAAAAAAAAAAGTGGGGTCAGTTTGAATGCTAATAATCATTTAATATTACCCAGCATTCATTCTGCCCCGCCGATTGAGACAATGAATCAGGGGATCCCGCACATTTAATCATAGGCGTTCTAGTTAAAACATCCACCCTGATTCACTGAGTCAATGCATCAATCCCGACTGTGTTTGATCAATGGATGCATTTGTGGAAATTGTGGCATGAAATTGCCTTTTTTAATCAACACGCCTCCAGTGGGATTTTCCTACCAGCCAATTTGATCGTTTTGAGCTCTGAGCTATTATTGCTGGTGATTCGATTTGATTATTCATCGTTACTGTATAGTTTCATGTGCAACGCCGTGAGTCGGTTTTTACTTGTTAAAGTAGAAGCAGCTGATTAAACAGAGATTGGCTGCATGCCGTAGTGGATAATGGGTCTGACTGACTTGCCTGCCACAGTCAAACTTGTTCCAGGGCTTTGAATGTTTGGTGCTGATTTCAAGTCTTGAATGTAATGGATTTGGCCCCGGCTATGGAAGCAGAACATTTGTTTTATCGTAGGCTGAAGAGAAAACGTCTACACTGCCTATTCTCACAGTAGAATCGTGTTCATGGCAGATTATTCTACCGTTCACCTCCATCTTCTCTTGGCTTTGGTGGATCATATGCTCATGTCTACCCTACTTACTTTTAGAGATGTCGCCAGACACCACGTCACAATTGCATTATTATTATTATTGTTCCATGGGAGCGACGGCAAAGCTACAACATTAAGACCCCAGTTGTTAATATATAAACCTGAACTATCCTTTCACAAATATGCCTCATCAACACATTGATCTTGTGAAACATTTTTGTACCTTTTAAGTTTCTTAAAGAATTCTTGTTTTATCATCCTATCAAGTTAATATGGCGAACGGAAGACAAGGGTTTCTGATCAACTAATGAATGCAAATCCAATATTCACTCTTATTAACTCGGTTTTTGGTCTCCACCACCTCGTGAGTGAAATATCTGTTAAAATGTTTTGAATAGCTGCAGAAAGCCAAACAGCGTTGACCTGAGGGGAACTACAGAGTTCTGCTGTGTTCATCACTACGACACCTTTCACATAACATGTAGTCTTTTGAGCCAATGTTAATACAAATATTGATTTAAGCAGCTCGAGCGTGCGGCTGTTGATATTCTCCCGTTTTTCATTCCCTTTTCCATGGATATAACTTATGTACTTTTTATATATAAACTCAACCCATTGAAAGCTTGCATTAGCAGCCTCCCCCCCCCCCCCCCTCCTTTATGCAATAATGGATCCCACCTGGTGTATGGGTAGTCGCGCTATAATTGGCCTCACGAATCATAAAGATCGAAGGGGTTAAAATGGTGGTGTTGAGGCATTTGCTTGGAGATGGTAATGGGTTTGGGGTGGTTAAGATCAGTGTTGGGATCTGAAAGGGTCTTCATCACTACCCCCTCCACCCGTGCACACACACACACACACACACACAATTCCCTCACACCCCCAACCAATCTGATAGGAGAGAAGTGCTTTAGGCATTATGGGTTAAGGCCTCATCTAACACCCATGGGAAATTACAGCAGAACAACATAGGGAGATGCACCGTGACTGATGATATTGGTGTGAAATAACACAGACAGAGTGACATAGTGAGAGAGAGAGCAGAGAGAGAGAGACGTAGATAGAGATAGAGGTTCAGTTAAATAGAGTGAAAAATTGACTTGAGAGGGAATAATGCTAATATCTCCCAGTCACGGATTTTCTGCCCTTTAGTTTGATGATGTGCTGCTGATCGTTCTGGCTGCCTGCTGGACCGACTGAACGTCTGACTGGTGTTGTCTGTTAGAAAGTCAAACTGACCGTTTATTTACTGTCTGTATGCCTGCTTCGCTACACGACTGCTGGAGCTTGCATTGTATGTTTGGAGCATGTGAAAAAAAAAGTGTTAGATTACGTGCGAGTCGATGTGTGTTTTAGGGCGTGTGTGAGTGTGTGTGTGTGTGTGTGTGTGTGTGTGTGTGCGTCCAGGGAGCAGATGCTGAAGCACTCGTGGGGAAACACTGGCACTCCCTCCCTTCTGCCCTCTGTCCATCCATCCAGAATATATGTGGGTCTGGAGAGTTAAAAACACAATTATCTCGGACTGAGATTCTCTCTTCAAATTCGACTTGAACGTTGTTACTTAAGGTCTGTACCCTTTTATTAGAAGCAATGAATTGACACATTTGTTAATAACCCCGTCCAGGCAGTGTGAACTGTGAACTGAACATTTGCATATCCTGACAAACAGCATTAAGAGAATGTAAAAAAAACAAATCTGTTTACGTCACATCTGCTTTGATCACGTCGCTGAATAACACCCTTTCCAAGTACCGTTTTTTTTTTTTTTTCTTTCTTATTCTGCCAAGGTTGGGAGCTTTATTTATTTAGTCAGAAACGCTCAATTTTCTCTTTTTTTTATTGTAATTGTTGAACTGCTTTCAAATGTAGCTCCAGGTTGCATTAAAAGGGGCATCAGGGGAAATACCATTTTCACCCGTATTTCCAGATGGAGATGGAGGGGGAAGACAAGGAGAGTGGAAGACAAAGGAAAGCAGAGTGGGAAATTGAGAGAGAGAGAGAGAGAGAAGGAGACGGTGAGGTGGAGAGAGGGAGGCAGAGGAAAAACAGATGTGGTTCATTGAAGCGGCACTCGCCCACAGTCAGAGACAAAGACCTGAGAGCATGAGTGCATGATCCTCAACTACACGGGAAATTATAGACTGTGTGTGTGTGTGTGTGTGTGTGTGTGTGTGTGTGTGTGTGTGTGTGTGTGTGTGTGTGTGTGTGAGAGTGAAGTATAGAGAAAAGGGGGATAATAGGAGAAAGGTGAGACACCTAGAAAAGATGTGGGGAGACTCATGACAAAAAGTCAAAAATAGCACTTCATAATGAACTCACACACACACACACACAGTTGGATGCTAATAAAGGTCCATTCAATATGTTTCGTTTGTAAGCCAATCAAGCCCATTCATCACCAGACAGATTAATATGATGATTTTGGATTGGCTTCATCATCCTGGTGGGTTAAACGCTGCAATACTAAATAAATTACAACAGATAACATCAGTGCATCAACGCCAGCCCAGAGCTGCAGATTTAATTGTATTGTATTCCACCGGTGAGTGTGGGATCATTTTGAAATTATCATCCAAATCCTTTGTGCTGGTTATGAACACTGAAACTGTTCATATTTGGATATTTCTTTTAATTACAAAAGGACTATCTTCACAGGTGCCATACTGACTTTGGAAATATGGGCTCAATTTCCAATGTGTTTTTGAATATTTTTTATTTTGCTTTCTGTGGTGGTAGAGGATTGTTGTCGCGGGCTCACTGCTGCTAGATAAATAGAAGGGAGATAATGCAGTTTTTTATTATTAGTACCAGCCTGGTCCCGAGCTTTATTACAGACCCTCTAACCCCAATAAACTCATGCAGAGGCTCCTTCAAATCAGCTGAATGGAAAGGGAAATCACAACGGCTTGCCTTTCCAGGTCTCTTTTGTTGTGCGGTGTGGTTTGTTTCATATTGATGCAGCTTAGTGGAACATATAGACAATGTGACTTTGTGTTGACATAGCTTCAGTACAGGTCCAATGGGATTTAAAGCAATACCTTTACTTTCTTAGATGGGAAGATTTCTCATCCAACTCTCGGCAAGAAAGCTAATTTCCCAAAATGTCAAATGATTCCTTAAAGGGGAGACGCCTCAGACCAAATCATCACTCGTACATTTTTAGATTTGGGCTATTTTGCTTCAATAGCATGTCTTCTTTCAGACTAGTGGAAAGAAAGAAAAAAGTGTTTATTTTACTACACTTTATGTATTCGCATCAGAAAACTTGTGATACAAAAAAGTATTGTCTGGCAAAATTGATGGAATTTTATGATACATATCTTTGAAGGCCGTGTTCTCAAAAATAATCCAGAAGTCTCCACTTCAAACTTTCCAGTGTCATTTCTGTCTATCTGGTTTTACAGAAGGCTTTGTTTGTTTTCCATTCATCACACATAGCTGATAACATAGAAAGTTTTTTTTTCATGGCTGTTGACGGTTTTCTGATTCATGGAGTGACACAAAGAGATATCAGATATTCCTTCTATTAAATTATATATCTACATTTTTAATTAGATACCTCATAATTTGCACATTTAAACATAACATTTAAATTAGCTTTAAAAAGTTACTCCCCTAAAGTAGACATATCTGATCATCTGAGAAGCAGATTCACAGTTTCAACACATTTTTAGCTAAGTGATTAGTCTTACTCTCTCCACCTAAACAGCTGCTCATATTTTATTCGTATATCTATAATTCATATACGCCTGTTTAGAAATGCTCTCTGTGTTCCTACAACATACGTATAAATAATCAACGCTGCTTTGTCTTGTCAAGTTGATTTGAAGTTGCAGCTTATTTGGTTCCTATACATTCCGCTAGTTAGCATCACGAATTAGCATCCTGCTTGGCCTTGATGACATTTCTCCAAATTCGGCTTTTCACTGATAATTACTTTTTGTTTTCGTTGTTCGAGAGGCTCATTAGAAAAGCACTGATCGAGACTGTACTGAAATAATCATCGCCTCTCTCCCGACACCATTCTTACAGCGAGAAACAGAGAGCACAGTAGGAAGAAAAGAGGGGGAGAAATATACGAGGGAGAAAGACTTGAAGCGAGGCGGTGACAGTAAGAGACAGAAGGGGGGAGAGTGATGGGAGAGAGAGAGCTAGAGAGACATTTAGAGAGATTTTACTCATTAAAAAGAGGAGCACAACAAGGGGAGATGGCATTAATCAAGGTCTGCGCTAATGAGGCATTTACTCATTACACTGAAATAGAGAGAGGCCAAAGAAGGGAAAGAAGAGGGGGGGGGGGGGGAGACAAAAGAGAGACCATGGTATGAATTAATAGAGAGCAGAATGGGACAAAATGAAGTAAGAGAAAGAAGAATATGGAGGGAGGTGACAGAGTTAAGTATAGATGTGGTGGGAGGATAAGTGGGGCAGATAAAGATCAAGTGGAATACACGGTGTAGAAACGGATCATATTGATGTAAGAACTCCCGATCTCTTTTTAAAGGTCCGTCATATGTAGTCTTCACCGGAACGAATCCTGCCGGTGTATTCTTAGCACACGTGCTGGGGAACTCACAGTAAATGCATTTTTGATAGAAAGGGAATACAGGCAATCAAATTTCATTCATTTTTTTTTTTTATATTTGAGTAAAAATGAAAGCAGAAATAAAATGAGCGAATGAAAAGAAAGTCATTTTTTGTTTTCAGCGTGCTTCTGAAGAGCATTAAGGCTTTTCATTAGACTAATGGGAAGCAGTGCAAGAGAGGAAAGCACGCCAGTGTGTAATGCATTTGTCAGCGTGTGTGTGTGTGTGTATTATTGTTTGTGTGTGTGTGTCAGGGCGGTTTGCATGGCCATCTGTGGAATGATCTATGTGCCTCCTTGCTAAGTGGAGTCGTTAATATTTGCATTATTTAAAACCAAGGCAACTATCATAACTGATTCAGTGTGCGTCTTTCAGGCTTTTAGAAATAAAAGGATTGGAGGCGGATAACGTAGTCGCCACTGCAGGGAGCATCGCTATGTGGTCTTCTGTGCTGTGAAGTAGAACCCAAACAACAAGGGACCCGACGTGTTTGTTTATTTGCTCGTCGGTTGTGACGTTCTGCAGCTTCTGGCTGTTATTTCAAGTTATCTCTGCCAGATGATGGAGCTGCTCACGCTGTGGTGGACGAGTCGAGCAAACAAAGAGAAGACGGCGTCTCCGTATCTGTACAACAACAAGACTAAGAGGCCGTCCGCGGCGAGGACGTTAGCGAGCGTCCACACCGATGGACGATAACGTTCTGTAAACAGAACGCTGCGGCAGTTTCCAATGAGATTATTAAAACATGCAGGGTGTACTTATACACATTAAAATGACCTACATAGTAGTGAGTACATAGCTGGGGCCTGTACTTCACACTCAACGGTCTGACAATAAATCAACGCAAGGTTTCTCAATCTGGCTGTAAGTCCACTGTCAGCAGAGTGTTTTAAAAACAAACTATAATATGAGACCAAGACGTGAAGCATACAGCTGGTCAATAATGTGTGGATGTGTAAATGAATAGGTTTAGTAGAAAGGGTTGAGTAATGCAGTAGCAATCAGGTGTAGGCATTAACTGCACAATGCAGACAATGTGTTATGTAAATGTATTATATAATAGAACGTACTGTATTCATCCCCTGGGATAATTATGGTGTGTATGACTATACTGTGGCATCATGCAGCTGAAACCCCGGTGGTGTGACATGGACATAATAATGAATCACATTCAAAGTGGTAAACAGGCTCTACTTTCTCATCTTCTAATCACCTCCTGCACACACGGACGTACCGGTAGCTGAGTGACACTGGGTCATGCAGGCGTGGTGAGGGAGGACTGTGAGGCACCAGTGACTCAGACGTGATGCACTGCAACATACGCCTGAAGAATCTGACACGGATGAATATATGATATAAAACGAGAGTATACTCTTTTACATGTCCGTATCGGCAACACATTCAGAATTAATTATAGTCAGATCTATTGCCTCTAGATGAGTCGATTAATTTACACATTCACACAGTCTGTGATTTATTTGCCAGCTGTCCTTTCTGCATTTAGCATTTTAAACCGTGCTGCTTTTAGTCTGGATTATGACTTAACCTTCTTCTTCTTAGCGTAACATTATCTCACGATCCACGCATCGAGCTCAGTCGACGATGCTTCTATACAAACTGGTCAAACTGATTTGTAGAGCAGGGCCCTGGCCTGGATTCGCTCTCTGGGGACCAAAAGTATAAGTCCATACATGTTGAACATCTGTAGGTGGCGCTAAATGAGAAGTTGGACGTCTAAATCCTTACAATCAAAGCTAATTTGAGTGATTTGGAGAAGCAGCTCAGGAACAAAGCTATGTTTCCGTGGGCTCGCCTATAAAAATCAATATCAGTTTAAGTTTACACTATATTTAGAATACTTTTCCAACGAGGGACGTTTATCCATACTGTTGTTGTCAAGAGGGGACCGGCGTCTTCGAAGAGAGCATAGATGAGTTTCGCATTCGGTTCAGTTTCCAGTCGGAAAAGGGCGGCGACATAAAACGGTGATGATGCTCTAAATATAGCGTCCAAGAAAACTGATATTGATTTTTATAGGTGAGCCTTTTCTTCTAGATGGGCAAAATACATTTAGCTGTTGCCGCCGTCCACAGCAGTGCATCGCTTTGCTTACGTGTTGGTAGTCCTGCCAGCTTCTCCACACTGGGAGGCGTGCAGACCGACGCCTACTGTGTGGCTCAGTTTAAGGATTGTAAAAAAACAACAACTATTGAGTTGCCTAAAAGTGAAAAAAAGTAACATTTTTGTGTTCCTGGCCCTCCCATGACACAACACAAAGCCTCTCCTTTCTCTCTCTCACACGAGAGCCTTTGGTGCATGGAGAAGCATCAATACAAGACTCTCCACCTCCCCCTTTCCCTTCTCTCCTCTTTTCTCTTTATGGCCCTCATCTCATCATTTCTTCCCCTCCCTTATTGTCCTTATCATAACCCTGCCTGTGCATGGCTCAGACCTAATCTGAGTGATCCCAGATCGTTGGAATTATGACTCTCTCTCTCTCTCTCTCTGTACCTCTCTGACCTCGATTTGACAAACGGTTTGCTTTGAATTAAAACTCGGGTACAACCTGCCCTGACATTCAGCCTGCTGCCTGTCTTGTCCCACGTCTGCCTTTGTGCGTGAGGATGTAATTCAACTCTTTCTGTCTGTCTCTCTCTGTCTCTCCGTTGCCAGGACTCTGACCTTGTCCTGACGTTCAACCTGTCCATGCATCGCTCCTGGTGGATGGAGAACGGCCCGGGGTGCAGGGTGACACCCATCACCCCTCCTCCCTCCTGGGCGCCCGAGGACCACCGATATATATCTATATCCGGCTGTCTGATGGATTTCCAGTTCATAGAGGTGGCCCACTCCTCGCTGCAGATACTCCTGGCTGTAAGTACTTGGCTTAAATAAGTACTTTCTAGTATGCACTGCAATGTCAGGCTCGAGTACCTGTGTAGTATATGGAGTTCCATCTGGGCTTTTGGCTTTAAATGGCCTTTCAATTAATGGCTAGTAACCTGTCACTCACAGTGGGCGCCACTGAGACATTTGTCTGTTTTATTTTTAATACGAAGTAAGTAAATTAAGCAATTAAGCCTGTTTGGATGAGTCCACTGCCTGTTGGTGAACACAGGTGAAGGGTGAAGGATAACTGGATTTCAAAGCAGTGCCAGTGTGAGTATTTTTTACTCAATGACTATTCTGAAAAAGTGAGAATTTCTTTGCTCAACCACTCTCCAAATCAGTGATTTAGCAATAACTGGGCAGGAATTTGTCTTTTTATTGCCTTTCCAAAGCCAAAATATAAGGAATGTTATTCAGCCATCTCACTGAGTTAGTGTTAATTAGCTATCAGCTTGTAAAAGGAACGCCCCACCGCTTAACCACTAACTAAAAAAACAACAACTGTTGTTTTAAGAGATAAACATACAAAATACTAATTATCTGTTGTATAACTTGTGCTTGTCGGCTTCTTTTTTTTACATTTGGGACCGAGCCCGGCCCGTTTCCCCATGCCTACAGTATTTAAGCTAAATTAGGCTGAACAAATAGTGAATTCACCACCTGTACAGCCCATGTTAAACAGCGGTAAAACAAGCTGTAAACGCAATATTCACACAGTGTCATCTAATGAAGTTGTTATAACAAAGCGAGCAGCTTGGTGTTAACACATTCAACAGACAGAAAAAAGAGCCAACTTAATAAGAGTTTGTCCTCCACATATTCTCCTGGTGGCGTACAGCGAGTTTACTCTGGAAACATTGATGAAAGAACAAAAGGAGTCTTTAAAACCAAAACAAGGAGCTGAAAAATGCTAAAACGCTCCACAGAGCTGATGGGGAATGATGATCCATAGCGATTGATACTTGATATTCTCATCTTGCTCTCGGAAATAAAGCAACCGCCAAAAAAACCTCAAAATATTGAACTATTCCTTTTAGTTGTGACAACTTGGTGCATTAGCTGTTAATTAAAAATCTGCTGCGTGAGTCTCTGCAGAAGTTAAATAATGTGCTTTTAGTGACGTGCGTGTCTGTGTGTGTGTGTGTGTGTGTGTGTGTGTGTGTGTGTGTGATGCAGTGCTTTGAAATGAATGCAATAATTCAATTGAGGTTCCATACAGTTATACTCACTAAGACATTTAGTTTAATGTATTCTAAAGTGTATTACAACCGTGCCAACTTCTTGGTCTGTTGCAGTGGGTGAGGGGGATTGTGGGTGATTGTGCAACTTTGTGGTTAAATAAAAGCATCCAGGCTCCATTAAGTTAATAACTTCATACCCTAATTAACATAGAATGGGCTGGATGAGCTGCTTTCATTTTTTTTTTACATTTTTTGTCTCTCTCTTGCGTGCTCTGTCTGATTTCATTGTTACGAAAAAAGTGATTTCCTTCTGTCTGTTTTCCTTCTGCCTGACGCTTACGTCGGTGTTTCTCCCTCGCCTGCAAACTGGGATAATTAGCAGGATCAGAGGAGACGGGGAAGGAAATAAAGAGCGGGAAGGAGGGAGGCCTGTCACCTTTCTTTCTAGTCTGTGATGAAGCTCCTTTTTGTTTTTGGAGCGCACGCACGCAAATATGAACACAGAGCAATAAACAAACCGTGGCTTCCATGTGACTGCATGCATCGTCACAATTACAGAAAGAGGGGTTTCGGTGTCATTTTCATTCTGCATCTCCCTCGCTCACTTAACGTGACCGACTCTCTCTCACGCCGGCTCTCCTCGTGCACTCTGTCAATCGATAGTGGTACTTATAATGTGGCTGAGCGCCAAGCCACCACACAGCTGTACCACTGTCTCGCTGTAATTGGTGTGTGGAAACACTGTCATGCTCCATGAGCACACACTCAACAGTCTGACTGGTTCACCGGCTGACTGGCTGGCTGGTTTACTGTAATTGGTGGACACGCTGTCAGGGTCCCTAATAGCATACGTTCAACCAGTCGACTGGCTGGCTAAATGTGGGGTTAGGGTTCGGTCTAAGCCGACTGGTTGTTTGCACGTTTACTGGTAGTCTGGCTGGTTAACTGGTACCTGGCAATGAATAGGAAAGAGGGGAATTTGTGATGTGTTTGACAGAAATCAAGGCACTTTTTGATGAAATCTCAAATTTACATCCGCCGAAACGTTCAGTTCAAAGCCGAGCCCCAATTAAACGTGGAGCCCCTTTTACATGAGCGGAGCATAAAGAGTTGCTTTAAAACAAGCATATCTAATGCCTCCAAATGGCTCTCAACATTGCGACTGATCAAGGCGGCTCGCAGCCAATCAGCGCAGAGCAGAGGGCTCGTTACGTTGACAAAGCACAGAGAAGCTGTGATGACAACACACACAGAGGGAGAGCGATTTCATTCTCTTTTTTTGCTCTATGACATTTGAATATTCACACACATCCTGAGTATGATATTGTCTCTGAATGATCCTCGGGCCCTGAGTTGAATCAAATAGAAGTCTTATCGTGGCAGACTGTGATATCCAAAGAATCAATATCATATTGAATCTTGTTGAAACTTGTGATTTACATCCCCTTGTAATATTCATACTGGTTTAAATGAATAATTCAATAGCATTTCACGCCTTTGCTGAGCAAGAGTTTTGAGAGAAAGGAAAGGGGGGTCACATAGACCTAGCCCAAATATGTGCCAGTTGAGGTGAGCGATTTAAGCAAATAAAGGACCGGGCTATTAACTGCAGTTTTCGGATGTGGCAGGACAGTGTGAATGTAAGAAAAGCCACTGAGGCATCTCAGCTGTCAAGGTCTCCAACGGAGCGTGTTTTTGTTTGGCTTAGTGGTCAGTTGGGTGTGTGATGGACTGGTCTCTCTTGCTCACTGATTCTTGCCAGCTTCTGCAAGGCATTCTAATGCTGAATTGTGTTACAAGCTGATTAGTTTGCTCCTTGACTGCTACAACAAATGAGTGTGTTATTTATTTATTTAGTTAACTGACTGATAGTTTTCCAATTTGCAAAAACACAAAAGGGTGCCCAGTATGAAGATCTGAGCCGAAGCACAAAGCACGGCTTCTCCAGGGAGATCCAGAGAGTCCTCAGTGAAATATAGGCTAACGCCGCCACTGCCAGACTGCAGCACAGTGGGGGGGGATGCACAGGTAGGACTTCTGTGATTACAGTTAGGCTGTCTCTGAGCTTTTATTCTACCTGCTAACAGCACAGATTGATAATAAAATGACAGGGTGCAAGAAGAAAACCATCGTAGATGAGGGTTCCTGCTGGCTCAGTGGTCTAGAGTGCATGCATGCAGGTAATCCCAGTGATTAGCTGGCGTTAGTGTACCCTCGATAGTGTACCCTCGGAAGTTCCGTGCAAGCAGTTGAATAGCTTTGACTGGGAAATGTTATACGTTCATGTGATGGAAATCATCATTATCTATGCTGCTTCTTTTATTGTTACACCTATTAGCAACACTGAGTTGACTGAGAGAGTGTGTGCAAATTACACGTTAGACTGAATACTGAACAATTGCAACACCCACCGGCAATTATGTTTTGCTCCAAATCAGCTCATATCCCTGACATAATTCTGGCGTAAAATCCAAAAACGTTGGGATGGATTTGTCAAAATGGTCCGTAAACCAACGGCAATATAAACTGACAGTCTGATAAAACGCCGTCATGACCCATTGCTTACAATCTAAGCTTTCAAAGTAAAACCTTTCAGCTGCAGAATGTGTTATGCTCACCAAATATATGCACGGTACAAACAGAGAACAAACAAGTGGCGCTACCCACACAGGTCCCTGATGTTAGGTCACTGCAGAGACATGCGTCTATGTCAGGCTGTGAAACAGCAGTGCTTTGTGCTAAATGCTAACATCGGCATGCTAAAATGCACACACTGATAATGCGAAGATATGCTAATGTTAGCATGTGAAATGTTTCCTATGTTTAGTTTTAGCAAGTTAGCATACATATTAGCACTTAACATAAACATGCAGCTGAAGCTGATTGGAATTATGCGAGTTTTGCAGGTTATTAAGTCAAATTAAAATCTTGACCTGATGATGGCGCTACATGAAAGATTAAGGGATCCTAGAGCCATACAGCCATGGCTAAAAAACACAGTCAAATGTTTGGCACTTAATGATGAAGGAGATCAAACAAGGAGAGCTGTGAGCAACCAAAGAGAGACACCCGCTTTTAAGAGTTCATTGAGCTGCCAGTCCTTGGTCTGTCCTTTCATAATGATCAGTAAGATGGTAGTGTGTTTTTTAATGACCACAACCAAAGGACATTCTGCGCTCAGCATTCTGTTAAGTCAGTCAGTGATATATTGTAATATTATTAAAGGTATAGGACAAAAATAACTGAGGCGGTTTCTTGGTTTCCCTCCAGGATCGGGGATTTAAATTGAGTCATTAGCATATGAAGTGTTGTTTATACTTTCATTTTCGTTGACTGAATTGAATGTGACATTGACGTCCACAGACACTGATATCATGTTAAGGTGGAATTGTATTCACGGAAGCAGCACTGGATTGGTTTCCATAGCTGTTGTTATTCAAAGATCAGGGAAGAGGAAGAACAATGCATGAGAATTGGATGTCAGTCAACCAAGGCAACCACTGTGCTCTAAAGCACTAATCCCATGGTGTTGTTGTTGTTGTTCAGATTAAGGTAAGAACTTCCTGAATCGATTAAAGTAAAGCTACCAACAAGGGATGATAAATGGCGGCTGCAATTTTTTGCGGGCGAGAGAGTTGAATTTGAATTAATTAGTGATTCGTTTGTTGTTGCAGTAAATTGTGAGCACTTTAAGACAATCATCGCAGCACTTTAAACATTAATGAAAGTGATTGGATGTAATTCGTGATTCTAGCAGCTGACAAAATATTCACAGAGAGCAAAACATTAGTTTGAGTTTAAGTGGGAATCTTCAGCAGGAAACAGATGAATGTGACACCTTCATCGTGGCACGATTCATCCACAGTAGAAAGACGCTGTTGTAATGGATTCTCTCTTTTGAGATGAACACATTTTCGTAATAGAGTGATGCGTCCAAGAAGAGACTAGATTATCACACAGGCAGGCAAACAACTCTCCAATTAGGATGAATCATGTGTCGAGACGCAGGGAATGGGAAATAATTAGTTCTGGATCTAAATAACGTCGTGATCTTCTGAAATGTTGCGTTGTAAATCCACCTGCCAGCTGATTCAGTCCAAACCTTGAGGGGTTTGATGCAGTGGCATCAGCACTTTTCCACTTTGATTGTTTTGGCTGAAATGCAACCTTGCCTTCCTCCTTGGCGGAGGACAAACAGCATCATCAGGTGACTGACCTATAACTGCCTTCCCCATGGCATCTGTCCCTTTTTTTCCAAAAGGTCTCCTCCCACGATGCTGCCCCTGGATTTTTTGGGTCTCGGGCTATGCAGAGCGCTCGCTGTGGGTTTCTCCTTCCTTATCAAACACCAGCTGTGTGACATTCAACTAATTTCTCCCCGAGCTCCGCTCTAAACTTCCAGGTGTTATCAGAAGCCCTGCTAAGGGAGCATTTGGGGCTTGATTATTGTAGGAGAGACTGATAATTCAGTTATCTTCTTTGCTTTAATGACATTTCTTTGCCACATGGAAAATGTATTCCTATGATTCTTGATCATTTTGGGGCAGTGGTGATATAGAATTCTAATGAGGCCTGAAATGTCCAAATATCTTGGTACTCTATTACACTGGTAAAAAAAAAGGAGAGAAAACCAATGCCCACTTTCAATCCCAATATCATTATTTCATTGATTTATTTGCTATTGAGTGTAAAAGTACAAATACCCATTGAATATCACAATCTGAATTCGGTGCCTGAAGGGTTTGTTCCTTACAATAATTGACCACTTCGATTCCAGACTGTTAAACAGATGCCCAAGACGTTTGCTCCACACATTCATGGTCCCCAGATGATATATCCTGATGTGCCCCATGAGGTTCACATTTATGGCGTTTGGCAAACTGTTTGGATGGATTGGCCATTTGATTTACACATACTGTCCCCCCTCGGGATGACCTGTAATGAGTTTAGTGATTGTATAACTTTTACTGTAGCTCCATCATCAGGATGAAAACATTTTACCGTCAAGATGGTAAGAAAGAATTGGGAATGTAAGGGTTGCATCTGCAGTGCAGGAGACACTTTGGAGTCATTATCATTGCAAACATTTCTTCGGAACATTCTGTTCCATCTCTTAAGGAGAAAACATGTTAAAGTCGGCTATTGTGGAGGGGCAAGAACACGTACATTTGACAGTTTATTATTACTCATCCCTGCCTTAAGATAATGCCTTTAAGCTTTGCTCATTCACCTTTGCTTAACTAACTACATTGCTTATCACGGCAACAAGCACCTGCTGCACTGTTTTCTTAAGAAATGGGATAAAGAGTGTCTTCCTGTCTCCTGGGATAGTGTGTGTCGGTGCGCACATAAAACCCCATTAAAATGGTTTCTGCCCTGAACGAGGTACATGCCTCTCTGAGGTGAATCGGTGAAGTTGTACAATTTATTGCCTGTCAGGCTGATCAGGCCAGGGATCCTGTCCATGCTTAAGTGGTGCCATTTTCATTTCCACTTCCACTCGTCGCACCGAACACCCTTCAGAATCGCCGTGGTAACTAGGTAACTGGGATCCACGGACGTAATGTAAAAAGTAACCCGTGTCTGAGAAAGCTGGGAGAAGGTTTTCAGTACTAATGCAGACAGGAGCTGTCAACCAGGGGAGAAATATTTACAACATCAAAGAGACAGGGGAGAAGCTGAAATACTAATTCTCCTTTTCTTCTCACACACAAATTGCGAAAACGAGAAAACAATCAATTTTCCTACAAACATTACAAGTTATGTAACGTTCGAAATGCAATTAGTGAAAGAAGCTGAATATTAAAGGCACAGTATGTAGCATTTTAGGGGATCTATTAGCATAAATGGAATATGATATTCATAACTATGTTTTCTTTAGTGTACAATCACAAATTAAGTAATCAATTCATTGTTCCCAAACATGGTAATATTTTCACTTCGCCATAGTTATTCTCTTCATCTTCTGACTGCTATGAGCTTCAGTGCATGAGTCACTGTAAAAAATATATTGTAGACGAGAAAATATATAAATAAAGTTACCTTGAAGGTCAGTGTGGAGCACTCAGAGGTGTGAATTGTTGTTTGGCTCTTAATCTTGGTCATATCACCATCTGTTATGTTATTATGTACTTTAGATATAGAATTTTGTGGCCAACTTTTTAACCCTGCAAAGATTTTTAAGCATGCAGGGTTCACCGACAACAAGATAGTTCAAACACAACTGCACCAAACTTACTCCGACCCAGAACTCCAACAATAAATAAGATAAGCCGCACACATCACAACCTAGAATGTGTGCGCCCCAATCCGCCTCCCCTATCTTATTTGGCTTCGCTCACATCGGGAGAAGATCAAATCAGGACTATTGTAGACAGGATATTATGTTTACATGCAGCAACACCAAAATGGAAAACTTGAGTAATATCCAGAATATTAACAGGATATTGATGTGCAGAGAAACGCACTCTGTCACAACCGATCAAATGTTCTGTATTGCGAGGCGACACGGCTCTGTGCACTCTGTTTGTACTTCAGCAAAACTGCACCCAAAAAGTCATTTTCATAGGCAATGACCCTGCCGAAGACGGATTCAGCTTTCACTGCATGTGGCAGAAAAACTCCCCAAACTCCTGAAAGTCTTTTAAACATGATGTGTGACTTTGTGACGTTACAAGTGTCCTTTAAGTGAATAATGATAGTCATTTTAGCCGGAGTGACAGCGGACGGGGGAGGGGCAGTCTGTGGCTTGAGGTCGTCTTAATCTTTCAAAATGAAGGTATTCTGCTAAACCGCAGACGATTCAACGGATATTTCTTCAGCTTCTTTGACCAGTTGTAACTTCTGGTATTTCTGATGCAAAATTATCCAAATTGATATTCTCTATACCTTTGACCCCTTTGCTGATAATGACAGCAGTGTACGCTTCTGGTGTTTGTCTCAGCTGTAAGTAAAATCACGCCCCACGCAGGAAAACATGTGACTCATGTAGTTGTCAGAGAGACAGTGAGAGAAAGGAAGAGAAGCGGGAAGGAAAGGAGGTGGAGGAACGTATGAGAACGAGGAGGGAGGCGGGAGGTGCTTTAGGAGCTGAACATTATTTAGACTAAATGAGGTCAAGACCTTGAGATATACTCTGAATCTCAAACGTCGTCGCTCACATTTGCAGCTCTCTGAGGTTTTATGTGCCTGTGTATGGCTCTGTGTGCGCCACTCGATAGAATACCAACCAGGTCAATGTCATGTTTTTCTTTGACTTAAATCATCCTTTGAACAACACGGCCTTTATATCCGGGGTATTGTGTTAATGTAATGCCTCACCCGAGCAGCTGTACATCCATCACCTTCTGCCAGCAGCTAAATCCCTGCTCTATCATGGCGGGGTAATAAGGTCACAAAAAAAAAAACCCAACCTTACATTGACAGCACCTTCCTACGTCTTCACTCCAATCAGCCACCTCCTACAGGTCGCCTTGGAAACAGCCAGCCAATGGGAGAGACGATCGGAGAGCAAAGGTGTTCTGTTCGTGTGGATCATCGCTGTCTGATCGTTTCATGCTGTCTTTTTTTGTTTTTGTGACACTGGCACGGAGCTCCTCTACTGTTCAATATGCATCCCTCGTTGTTTTCATGTTTGTGAATGGCTTCAAACGGAGGCGAGGCCGTGAGAGAGAACAATGCGAGGCACACCTCCGTGTTTAGTTTCAAGCCCCGGTACAACGGTGGGCGGCGCCGATGACGTCTTCATTCTCACAATAACAAGAAAGAGGGAACTATCTACCTTGACATTGTAGCTTGAAATTCAATTTCACTGATCCAGATATCACTAATGTTTACCTACAGCATCATAATGGAGACATTGTGACAGTTCTTTTATATATATATATATATATATATATATATATTACACACACACACACTTTAGGTGTATGTTTTGAAAATCCAGCTGGGAAAACATGAAACC
Organism: Eutrigla gurnardus; assembly: GCF_963514095.1. Classification (NCBI taxonomy): domain Eukaryota; kingdom Metazoa; phylum Chordata; class Actinopteri; order Perciformes; family Triglidae; genus Eutrigla; species Eutrigla gurnardus. Next base: position 6,149,943 of record NC_139927.1, read on the forward strand.
TGAAGGCTAACCTTGGGGTTGTCATTGAAAAAAATCAGACAGTCACCCTGCGTGTGTGTGTGTGTGTGTGTGTGTGTGTGTGTGTGTGTGTGTGTGTGTGTGTTTGTTTGTGTGTCCATTGATTCAAGGGCCCTATTTTGAAGCAAAACACCACAGAGCTGTTCTGCTCCACTTACATCAACACCCGTCCGTTCCAGCAATTGTTCAATGTGCATGTTTTCTCTGTCACAAACAAATAATATCTCCGCTGCTCTCTCCGTCTCCAGCTGATGGGGTTTATCTACGCCTGCTACGTGGTCAAGCTCATTTCGGAAGAAGAGGACAGCTGTAAGTAAAACACACACACATGCACGTACACACACGTTACACGGTGGACCCTAAAAGCCTAAAAGTAGTAAATACAGCAACGTTTAGAATTAAACTCAATATTAAAAGAAGCAAACCTTGAATGTCAATCAAATAAATCATGATCCCTGAAGTTTATGAAGAATGAAGATCACAGACGTTGCTTAGTGTCTGTCCTCCTCCCTCTGCTGACGGGATTCACATTCAGGGGCCGCCGGTCGAAGGAGGAGGGACTTGTTTGAGTTTACGAGAATATGACACTTTTTATGATACCTGGAAAACCAAGGTAAACCGTAAGCCGACTTACTGTTGCTATCAGATTTTCATCAGATGTAGCTTATTAAGCCAAAATGACTCAAAGAGTGAAGGAAAAGGTATGATTTTTTTCCTGCTGACTCACTCACTGCACTTGTTGGCTGTTAATGAATATTGTGCTTATAGAATGACGTGCAGATGACTTGGAAATAAGTGAACATTGTTTTTGTAGAGCTAGTTAGTCCTTATATTGTGTCTTTGATAAAGACAAATGTCGAATCAGACACAAACTGCTTTTTATAACCTGTAACCTCACTAAATAAGTACGTCTCGTCCTCGGAAGTAACGCTGGGTGAAGATATTACAGTCGGTAGTTCTCTAGCCAGGATGTGAAACACACTGTTTCATCCATTCTACACACTTTTACTCTTTTAGTTCAGGAAAGGTCAAACACGTAACCACCCTCCACACTCTTTACTGCAGTCCCATGTCCTGCTGTGCTTAGTTACAGTTGCTATGCTATGATTGGATCATTTTCATGATTGGTCAATTTAGGATATATTTGCTACAGAAGACTCAGGTAGTTTTATGAAACGCCTGGTTCTCCTGAGTTCAGGAAGCAAGTCAGACGTGAAGTCAATTCAATCTGTTTTTTCTCCGTCCCCACTTCCTGGCGTGGACTCTCGTTCGCTCCCTTCGTAGCGTAGCAGCGGGTCTGAACGGAGCCATCTTGGACCGAGGGCCTGTACCGACACGCAAACATGAATACAGAGTGAAACCCGTCGCCTCCAGCTTTTTTCGCAGCCAGGCTCGTTCATTTACGGAGACTTGTGGAGAAACCAGAGAGACCGCCAAGGATCAGACGTTTTCACGCTCGATCAAAGTGGTCTTTCAGTCACACGTTTCTCCCACGAGCTTTTCAAACCACCGACACCAAGCAGCAGTCGTAGGGAGAGTCGTGTTCACACCATCACCTTCCCGATTGGGAAGTGTGCAACGTCTACACCAAAAGGTGACACTGTTAAAGTCTAATTTCAGGATCAGATGAGGGAAATATGGGCCCAAAAACCCACGTTAGTTGTGCTGTGCTTGTATCGGACGCAGTGCATTCACTTAAATCAGCCCATTTATCTGAGTTTGGTTATTCCATTAAAGTAGACACCGCTGCAGCAGGATCAATACACACGCATGTCTTATTCAACACCGCACTGAAGGTGGTGTTTGCTCACGCATAAATATTGAAAGGTGATAAACGCAGACGTGATCGGTGGTCCTACTTTAAAGCCGCTCTCCTTGTTGTCCAGAGCAGATCGGTGATGATGAGGTAAACGGGGGGTAAAATCTGTGCTTTAGCAGCAGAAACAAAGACCTCCGTCTGTTTTTAAAGGCTTTTCATGTGACACAAACACCCTCTGTCTATTCAATGAGGTCCCGGATAAATATTAAATGAAATTATCACATTGTTAAAGTTTATATAATGAATGAGTGAATTCATTTTCAAGGGTTATTCTGTGATGAGAATTTTTAACCTTGCATTTTAATAAGCTTTGTGATGACAGGAAACCTAAAATGCCACTTGTTTCGTGAGTAATTTGTGTGTAAGCGTTATTATTTGGCCTGTGCTTAGCTGTTATCTGGCCTTTGGCACTTGATGCGGTTTTGAGAGAGAGAGAGAGAGAACCAAACAACACGTTCAGATGCGATGGAGCTCCAGGAGAATGCTGTGTATCCATGTGAGAGTTCATGTGCTTAGTGACGCAAAACGCCGCTTGTTAATTCGTTGTTATCTTCACGGTCACAACGGAAATATGAGGCAGAAGCTTAGCATTTAAACTTTCATCAATTAGTCCCTTGTTTCTGCCTGGTCTTACTCCTCGGGGATCCAGTCCAGATGTTTCGGGGGAAGTGCCTCGCGGCGTCTCGCTGATTATTTCACAACATCGACCACGTGTTACAACGTTTATCACGCGCAAACGTGCTGTGTTAAGATGCACTTCGAAAATCTGACGAAGATGAGATCACGTTGAGACCAACACAAACTATTCTCTAAGAATTTCGTTTGTCGCGTGTCGGAGTTAAACTCTAAAAATACATAAATTGCCCAGAATGTTCTTCCCAAAAGAATACAATGAAACATTTCAAGTTTGCAGGGGCGTTAACAAATCCATCCGTAACCATCGATTCATCATCACGTGAGCCGCTTGTGTTGTTAAAAGTGTAGCTGGAGCGGAGCGTCGGGCAAGAGGTTGCCAGTCTTTCACATGTAGACGCTCACATTCACATTCACACCCGCAGGCGAGTACAGCTTCCAGATCACTTTAATATCTGTGGACTGAGGACGGAAACAAAAGCACACAGAGGGGGAGAAAAAGCATGCTAATTGCACACAAACGGGTGATTTTCACACTTTGTTCTCAAGGGGGCAAATGTTATCAGAAGGACTCCGGAGTCAAATTAAGGTTTCAGGACACCATTAAGCCTTAATGAACCGTATGCAGTGGCAGCCGCACGTCATTTTCACGTGAGGAGAAGATAATTCTCTACAGAATATTTTTTTTTGGGGGGGGATCCGTTGGGATTTATGTGCCGTCGTCGAGGCGTAAGTCCTGAATGCGTCTGTGGGAAAGCGGCGTGCAATAATGCATTCTGGGAGGCCGAACAGTAATCGGGGAGCTTTGTGGGGAAATGTGCCGTGGGTGAAGAAGCTAATACTCACTGAGGACCGATGGAGATTTTGAGGTGCTGAGAAAGCTAATTACTCTCATAATGATTCCGTGTGTGACTGTGTGTGTGTGTGTGTGTGTGTGTGTGTGTGTGTGTGTGTGTGTGTGTGTGTGTGTGTGTGTGTGTGTGTGTGTGTGTGTGTGTGTGTGAGAGAGAGAGGGCTTTTATAGGTGTGTGCTTGCCTCCGTGTGTGGGAGATTAATCATTACAGTGAGTCTTGTCTGTCTCACAGCTCCGTGAATGTGTCAGCCAGAAGGTACACACATCAACGACACATGTAGAGACGGACACACACACCCTAAGACGGCAATCTTTGTATGATCAGGCTTTGTGTGAAGCTGCTTTTTTTTTTTTTTCAATAGTGAAAGATGACAAATAATTTCAAATAATCTGAGCATTAAAAACAAATCTGTGAGTCTGTTCGTTGACAGGGCCAGACTGCAGTTTCTTGTGGTGAGAATTGTTGGTGTTTTTACGTGCTCACTGAAGCCCGAGCCCTTATGAATAACATCTCTGAATTTTTAAATTGAGCCACTACAGCTTTTGACGGGGCAGCACGCTGACAAGGTTACACGCGCCATTTCCTCTCGCGTTCAAAGGGTCAGAAACTCTACTGAGACTGTTTGACTGCGGCATGAATCAGCAGGAAGCCCTCAGCGTTCACGCCAGGCCGTTCTGCCATGAAAGGATCCGCACAAAGAGCACGGGCGACGTCTCCGTATTGTCTGGCCCGAAACACCGTAATGAGCCGAATGATCATAAAATATTGCAGCAATCCCGGAAGAACCGCTGATAGACAAAGAAGATCGTCTGCCGTCCCGGTGTGTGCCGTAATCAGGCTTTCACATGAATGCATTGAGAGGATTAAGGGAGAAGTGATGGAAAGTCACAGCCGAGACGGCTTAGAATGAATTTTTACACCAAATCAACTGAATGTAAAGAAGAAAAGGAATGAGCGGTATTTGAGGAGGGATACAGTGACCCGTAGTCTTCGGTGGCTCTTAGAAACTCCAACCTTGTGATCAAACAGGACAAATCTTTTTAATATAAACTCTCTACACTGATAAAAATGTCTCAAATCAATTCAAATTTAGAGTTTGACAAGAATATACAACTCTGGTTTCTGTTTATTGACAGCACACAGTCGAAATTAACAATTAACACTTGAAATAACAAGGTCATACGAAATGTAAACCATACATTGGTATTTCATTTTTACCTCTTGACTTAAGATTTCTTGAAAGTAATTGTGTTTGTTTTACAAAATGAACCAAAACACTGACATTGAGGGACATCTGGGGTATATATAATTATAATAATAAATATTTAAATCATACCTGCTAAACGAAAAAGAAATCTGGTTTGAATTGAAATCAAACACCGTTACTTAGCTTGCTTAAATATATATTTAGTCAATCCTGATCTATTAGCCTGTTCAAATCTACTGTACCTTTAGTTAGCTCTGTAATTATTTCTTTAATCTGCATAAAACCAAAACCAGGCAGGTTAAGTACGTAACACCATTTTCCCATGTTTTGTTTGCCCCTGCTTCCAGTCCATATGCTAAGCTAAGCTAACCAGCTGGCTGTCGCTTCATATTTTGGTGGGTGAGACTGGTATTAATCTCATCTCTCTGCAAGAAAGCTGAACTTAAACTCCAAATTCAAAGCATCATCTAACAGCAAACGACGTATTGCACCTTTAAGAAAACCTAACAACATAAAAAATGTCAAACTATTCCTTTAAAAGGAGCAGCATTCTGTCCACTGTACTCATCACCATCATGAGATGTCTCTATATGAATACATAGCAGCTCCATACATATTCATGTGTGTAATTGATGTTTTTGACAGAGGCACACACAGACCTGACACCCCACATGTTTCAGGCTCGACGTACACTTAATTGCCACTTTCATCTCCGTGGTGATCGGCGAATTCCACATTGTATTTGATGTTAGGAAACCGCACTCGGTAAATACGAAAAGCACGCTGCTGATCAAGGCGAGGAAGTACCCTTTTATGAGCTCTGCAACATCAAAGTAAAAAAAAAAAAATATGGCTTCCTCTCTTCAAAAGTTCAGGCTCTCTGCCTCAGTCGGAGGAAAGCAACCACCTGCTGGCAGCTCCTCAGCCGGGGACTCTGCGGAGCCATCCTATATAATTTAGGAGTTAAGAGTATTCTCAAAGTGTAAATATAGCACTTCATAAGATTTAGTATTCCTTCCAAAAAAAAATAGAATTAGATTCTAAATCAGAGTCGAGGCCAGATTTTCGCTGGAGGCAGTTTCGTACCTAAAACTGTGTTTTACTCGGCGAGGATAGAAGTGGTGCTTCTGGTACAAAATGTACTGTTGAGACGTCTGCAGGTGAAGGAGGCCTAACGCGGTGAATCGTCTGCGGTGGGAAGTTTCCAGCCGATAACCACAAAGGCACACTCTTCTCTAACTGGTGTTGTTTTTGTGCAGTCGATTTTATAGGAGGGTTCGACTCGTACGGTTACCAGGGGCCTCAGAAGACCTCCCACCTCCAGCTACAGCCCATGTACATGTAAGTTGAGTCTCACCACTTCCATTCATCTTGTTGAAATTCTTTAATTGTGACCACAATCTTGTTTTCATTCCTCAAATACACTCCAGATCCTCAGATCCCCTTTTCATTTCCACCCCGCCTTCAACAGCAAACCGTGTTGAGGGACACATTTGTGTGTGTTTGATATCTTGCGTTCTGCAGTGAGGATGATAAAAGCATGTTCCCGCTGTATCAGCACACGGGCTTATCATTTATCAGCCCAAGGTCTCGTCAGTTATCACCGTTGTAGCACTTTTATCACTCCCCTCACAAGTGGCAGATAGAGGTGGGTTGTGTGATGAAAGCTTGATGTCACTCTTGATCAAGCTTTGTTTCATTATTAGCCGTTTTACACACAAAAAAAGGGGCTTTTGTTTTCTAGCTTTGCAGGCTAGAGTGTAGTTTATGTGGTGATTTTACCGAGCCTCAAACCACAAATTCCTCGGTTCTTTCAGCGACTCTTATGCCTGCAGAGCCAATAGGATAACACACAATGAGTCCAGGCTGAGAGAGCCGCGCATCAATCTCGCTGTCTCACTTGGTCCTGTGAAGAATCGCAGCAAAAGCTCACACCACGGTCGAAACAACGACGCCAAAATAAAGGCCATTCCACTGATGTACAGCAGACAGGTGATCAATAGCTGTTTTTATTAGAGAAAAGAGCCGCGGCAAATTAGAGACGGGAGAGAGAGAGAGAGGGAGAGAGAGACAGAGAGAAATTGAGATCAAGATGGGCGAGAGACTAGAAGGGAAGAGGGGGGGGGGGATAAACACAGAGTGATGGATGAAACGTAGGACTAAACAAAGAAGAAAGGCAATAAAGGGCCATTCTGTAGTTTTATATGTCCCCTGTGGAACTCATAACACAGATCATAAATCATCGACCCCCAAGATAATGGCGGCAAACACACACACACACACACACACACACACACACACACACACACACACAGAGGAGCAGGAGCATGAATACACATATCTGTGCATCACACACACACACACACACACACACACTCAAACAATGCACACACACAAACATCTAGACACCCACGGTAAATGTGCTGATAGACATTTTGTTCTTCTACGTTAACTCACACACACACATTCGCGGGCGTATATGCACACACACACTTGCACAAACATCATCAACATGCTATCATTGTTCCCCAGCTGTTGTCCCCTCACTTTGGTGTTTATTGGCTCTGGCCACAGGGACTAATAGAAAAGCATCAGCTGTATCGTCCCAACGGAATTCTCCCACACCCAACCGCCCACACACACACACACACACACACACACACACACACACAAATAACTTCAACAACAATTGCCGCCTCCAGTATTTTGTGGAAATGTGCACTCCTCTGCAAAGGAAAAAAAAAAAGGATCAACTTATTGTTGACCTCTCAAATCATGTGTTTCTCCAAAGAGAGAAAAAGTTTAGCATTATCCCAAACACGTCATCATCACCTAAAAGAATTCAATAAATCACAATCCAGCCGAAATGTATTCCGTTTTCTGCATCTGTTGTTGCAGCATCAAGATTGGCCGTCGGTTTTGTTTTGAGCTCAAATGTTATTATATTATAGGAACTAGGAATAGGAATGTCAACGGAGAGATAATGCATTTCAACATTTGTGAAATTATGGGTAGATTGTTATCAGCGCTATAGGAGGAAGTCATTTCAGGAAAGGTACGTTAGAAGTCTATTAAATGGTCCCTTAACGAGAGAATATTTCCCTGTTTTTGTACTTAATTGTTTCTTTTCTTATCTTTTGCCATATAATACATAACACAAGTGCTTCTGATGTCCTCATTGACCATTATGTTGATTAGCTTATTTGCCAGAGTGAATCACTGTATCAAGGACAAGAACATTTCATCATAAACCACTTTCATCTTCACAGTCGTCAAATATAGATGTAAGAGTTCTCATAAACACTTCTCGCCTACATCTCATAGTACAGCAATAAACCAGATTCAATCACTAGTGTTGTTTAACGCTCTCCTCTCCTCCTCATTCAGGTCAAAGTAAACCCAGGAGCTCATCCAGGAGCACTGCCTTACCAACCACTGCTCAACATCCTGCTACTTTATCAAACTACGACACGGACAAGAAGACGGGATACAGAAGATTTAAGATATTCTGCCAACCTACAAATCTCCCCTCCAGTACTCAGATTGCTTCGCTGCTCTGCCTGTCTGCTGTTTTAAATGGATTTAGGTCTATTCGTGGTTCGATACTGGCCTCATGTGGTTGAGCACAGTAACTGCGGGACATTTGTCAAACACCAGTACAGGCAGCTCCGATAACAACTGCTTTTGTTTTTTTTCTTTTTTTTTTTGTCTCTGAAGAACCCAATCGGGAGCCAATGGCTTATTTCCTCTTGTGATGTTGGGTGAGAGAAACCAAAGGGATGTAAAGTCGTGTTTCTTCATGGACTCATGAAGTCAGAGATGTAGACGCAGCCCTGTTTCTTCAAGCTAGCCTGTTAATCCATCTCTGGAGCTTTCGGCTCCTTGTGGCTGACACATCAGACGCCGGACTTCCAACCGCAGCATCGACTAACAAGACGTAGGAATGTCAGACTTTTTTTTTTATTTCTAAGGTTCCCTTTCTTTGGTGCATTTGGGTCGTTGATGATGAGAGCTCTGTACGAGTCAGCGTCTGGACTCCAGCACGTTTCATTCCGTTGTTTCATCGGAAACGTTGAATGTTCAATGACGGCGCTGTGTGCACATTTACATGCTTTTCATTCCACATGTGTATAGGAAACACACACGTTCACGTACACAGGCATTCAGTGATGCACACATGCATGCACAACTATACACGCACACAAACACACGGCATAACATTTCTAATGTGAATCTTACCAATGTTTACAATAGAAGGCTGAACACCTGACAGGCAGACAGGAGACTTTCTAACTGCAGCGTCGAGCGTTTTCTACCACGTTACGTAATGCAGACGGGACAGATGTGTCTTTTGGTCTCTTGCTGTATAAGTACTTTGTCTTTTCATCTAAGACAGACCGGGAGAGGCAGATAGAGAGGACGTGACAAAGAAAACGATCCCAGAATAATGATTTGAGTTCAGGCAACAGTCTCCCTTTGTAGCTCTCAGTGCCAAGCTTCCTTTGTCACTCGCCCATCTCTTCTGGCAGGCAAGTTCCCCCCCTTATCCGTGATTATAAACAAAAAAGGCTTGAGGCTCCATCAAGTGCCCAATCAGCCTAATGTGCAGCATCCACCACTTTCTAGAACAAGAATTGTTCTAAATCTTCCGCAGGAAAAAAAAGAGACGACGCACACATTTTACAGAAATGACAATCAGTCAGATTGACCTGAATCTCATCATGGATTGGCATTTTTTTTTTTTTTTGCACCATAAAAAAATGTGCCAAAAAGGCTGTTGTCATCAAGTGGGAGGAGAGAGAGAGGCAACTAAGTTTGATTATTTGATTCATTATTTCATGTTTTGATTGATACATTTCCAAACCACCGGTGGGCGACGAAGACTGAAAGAAGGAGAGGAAACGACGCCGACGACGCTGCACACATTCACCCTCGACTGCAGACTAACGAGGACAAAACTTCCACCAGAGAGAGCTCCCTCTTTTCACCTCCTCGCCCCTCACATGTTAATGTTGAAAGTGCCAACTGTACCACCGCATGGACATCCGTAGAGTCTGGTTTCTGAAAGCCACAGACCGGGACCAAAAATAATGGGTCTCGGGTCATTTTCCTCGGGTTCCCATGTGAGGAAAAATAGCGAAGATATCACTAATCCCCAGAAAGAAATCACATTTGCATCCCAGCAGGTTTTCTCTTTAATTCCGTTCAGAAAAAAAAAAATCAACTGATTCTTTCTGGAAATGTAATGAGTTGCATTTTTTTTTTGTGGAAATCACTGGACCAAAAGTTTGAGGCCTTCTCCGCCAACCAGGGAACATTTCTGGGTGAAAACACTGACATAAGAATGGACTCTTCCCCTCTACAAACTACAAAGTCCACTCCCCCCCCTCTGCCAGATATCTTCAACAGTTCATGTTTTGTAACAAAACTTTGTGGGTTACGTTCAGAGTCGCTGCTCCGCGAGGCGCCCTCCGGAGGACAGAAACAACTTTTTTTCGTGTGTTTGCATGAGGTGTTTCCAAACTGTTGCATATTTAATCTCATGCTGCGTGTGACTAACTAGCTACTTAAAATGGGAACTGTTTGGTTTGTTGAATGCTCCTCAACTCTCTTCAAAGAGTCCTTAATGTGAACTTTGTGATTTTTCTATAAATAACACAGTCTGAAATCGGAGTAAAGGAGATAAAAATAGCTACAATGTAAAACGATGAAATGTAACCTTGAACTTCTAGACGTTTTTTAATCACATGTGGCCGTGTTTACTGTTTTTTCTAGTTGACTACTAATGTATGATGTTGTGTACAAGTGGGACTACTATGTTTTATTTCTTCTAATTGTGCCGTGTAGTTTTGAAATGAGAGAATAAGAGAAGAATGGGAGGAAAGGGAATTAGTTGCACTATAGTCTGTAATTCTTTCATTAACAATTCTGTCAGGGCTGGAAATTCACTTTCACTTCAGCACATAATTAACTTGACAATATTCATTTATATTTGAATTGTCAACCGAGCTTTTTAATAAATGAAACGACTGCAGATGAAGTGTCTCTTTGCTAAATTCAAATCAGGAAGTGATGCTGTGAAAAGGGTCACATAGTCCATAGCTGTGATGGTTGTGTCATTAGCAAATTTGAACTGAAAGTGAATTTATTTGTTAATTTATTCGCCTTTAATGGCATCGATCAAGTCAATATCACCTGGCACTGTGGAACCGGGATCAACTTAAAACGCTAATAAGAGAGGATTTCACATATATAATGTGACCCAAGTGTGTGTGTGTGTGTGTGTGTGTGTGTGTGTGTGTGTGTGTGTGTGTGTGTGTGTGTGTGTGTGTGTGTGTGTGTGTGTAAGGGTGTGCTTTTCTGCGTCATGGTGAACTGAACACTTAACCCAAAGCCACGACTTCAACACAAATGAAAATTAAGGAAATTGTAAAACCTGTCGGACACTGTTAATGAACAGCTATAACAACAGTTATAACACATTTTGAAGATAGAATAGTTTGTTGCTGATCGTCACAGCTGCTTGATGGCATTTATACTTAGGAACAGTCAATTTCGTCTTTAGGTCCAAGAATGCACGTCTGTACATAACGTTTGCAGAAGAATGTGAGGGTTATTTTTATATTTTTGTTTTGTTTTTGTTGAATGGTGTCAATAAGCTTCAGTCAAGCTATTGTAAAGTCCTCAATCTGTATTAAGGGTTACAAATCCTTCTATTTTGAAGCTTTAAAGTTGTGGCAAGAGTATACAGTTCTAGTTGTTACGATCATATGATGCTAAGTCAATGTATGAATAATAGGGGGAAACGTATATCCTGGTTTTTGGCTGAATTTTCACAAATTTTCAAAATCTATTTTGCATTGGTTAGCAAAATGCAGCATCTTCAGCTTCACGTAAACTATTCAGATAAATCTTTTCAAGTGTTACACCATTTAAAACCCCTGAAACTGGTTGTTAACTTTTCATATTTATTGATCCCGAGAGAAATTCAAGCATAAAGTAGTCTGGAAGCAAAATAAATTGACCCAACTGGCGTCATGTTTTGATTCAAATGTTGCTAAATCCTGATTAACACACAGAAGTGTGTGACATCACCTCGTCGCCATCGAAGCCACATTCAACTCGACCCAGGAATATCAGCGCAGCCCCACAGACAGAAATCTCTCTATTAAAATAACGTTTTCTAGGATCATCAAGTATTGTCATTGGTTGTTGAACGGTTAGTTTGATAAAGAAATACAGTTGCAAAGGGCAAACAGAGAAAACTGTAGGACCCAGGACAGAACCCTGAGGTACTCCGCGACTCAGCTTACCTCCCTTAATTTTACATTTACATTTAGGGAATTTAGCAGACGCTTTTTTCTCGTTAAATTAAGCAGCCGGAGACAGTTATGAGAAGCATCAAAATACATAAAGAGACTTTTCACACTGTCGGCACGTCGATGTGGGAACATGTGTCAGTGAAAATAGTGATATCCAAACTTTCTCTGTGGCTCTGGGTTGATTTTGTTTATGTTCACCACTGACTCGAACCATCTATGTTGGTTTACCTCCTTCTCCTTTTATGGTGGTTTTCCTACAGGTGACTGACTGTACATAAACTAGACAGCTGGGAATAAAGTAGACAGTGGAGAAGGAAGTTGTGTCCTTTTCTTTGACACCTCTCAGTCATATTCTGAACTCTCTGTGACCTCAAATGATTTACATTTGCTACGTATTTAACGGTCTGAACTATTTCCTTTTGGGGTTGACTGTGTCTTTGTTCTCCAGCCAAAGTGTTTCCAGTATTCTTAAGTTCTTAAGAAAAGAAAATCCGCTTTCCTAAAGAGACTGAAATGAAGCTAAACCTGTTGAAACGGGATCCAGAAAGACAGCTGAGGGCAACATCATCCCACATCCTGACCTGACACGCAGTACAATCAGCTTATCACCTTAACACACACTCACACAGATACAGAGGCATTGCCAGGAAGCACTGTTGTTCGTTTGCCGTGGAAACATACTGGTAATCATTAAGAGCAGAGAGCGGACGGTGTTCCTACATCGTCACCCGGCGCTCAAAGGTAAATTCAGTTCAGTGTTTGAATCCCTGAGGATAATGGTGTTGAAAGTAAAACATGAAACATCTACCCAATTAAGATCGAAAAAACCTCTCTAGTGAGAAAGTAAAGGCCTCCTCGTGTCGATGAGTTGAAGTAAATCCCCGAGATTGGAAGCACTTTAAATATTTATTTGTAGCCCGCAGGAGCGTCCTCGTTTCTTTTTAGTGTTGTTAAATGTAGAACAGCGCTCCCCGTTAAGTATCTGATGGGTTTTCTGGCTTGATGTATTAAGCGGATGACTCACACTAGTAAAGGCTTTTTAACATAGTTGGCATTTTCCAGTAAAATCAATTGGGCACAGCCAGAACAAGCAAACTAATTACCGTGTGGATGGCGCCCTATGGCACCAATGAGGAATTGTAACCGAGCTAACAACCCATTTTACAGGAGCCCGAGTTTGGTTCATTTAAACGTTGTGCCAGCAGCAGCTGAGCTCAAAACGTGTCAGTCTCAATTACTCTCACTCTTATGTGTTCAAGTGTCACTCTCCCTGTCGGAATGAAATGCCTCCTGGGTATTGGGGCTTCACTGAAGATGAGTATTTTGTATGTGTGTGTGTGATGCAATGAAAAGTAATAGGTCTACTTTTAAAAAACTGAACGTAGCCTGGTGATAGCCGAGGAATCATCATAGATAGTGACAGTTTTTCTTGCAGCTGTATCATACAACACCAGGACTACGTTAACGTGAAGGTGTTCCACTTGGTAACGTTTGTTCTGTCGTCATGGCAGCTGAGCCGTTTCCTGTAACAACTGTGCATATTCACCCACTGATGAGGTGTGATTGAAACACCTGGGAAAGTAAGCGTATGGACGTTGACTTAACGTTGTTTCGTCAAATTGATATTGGACTTTTTTAAATGTGCAAAATAGATAAATGTTTTAATTTAGTGTAATCTATTTCAGAAATAACGCTGCTTTGGGTTTCACCACATTTTGTACGTCCAAATGGATATGACATAAGACATGTGACCAAATGTGTTATGTGTTATTGTCCAGTTCTGTCCCTGCTTCTGATTATTTGAGTAAACCTGTCGGTGAAATCATGTATACAGGTACTTAGTATGAGCACATTTCTCCCATTATAACACACATATTATATATTTTGAGATATATGAGACAGATCGCCACTACTTCGTGACCCCCACATTGTGATATAATAGGGGTATGCAACATATAAAATAAAACTGAAACATATCTGGTCTTGAAGGTAGATTTTTTATATTTTAAGAGTAAGAGTTTATGGATGGATGGATCCTATAAGGGACCCCCAAGCTCCCAAAAATGGAGTAAAATATTGTTTTCCCCATATATTAAAAAGTCACGCCATAGTGGGGTAAACTGACACTGAAACAAAATGTTTTAATTTGTGATTAAACTCAGAAACGCCTGTAGGAGTGTAGGAGTCCACCGTTTTAAAGCCTTCTTTGCCTGCACGCTCGTGCCCAGCGCCTCCGCTCGTGCCAATCTGCCGGGCCTCCTCCACTCTACCGCTAGGCTTCCCGTCGGGCCAATCGCTGCTCTCCCACACGCTGACGTCGATACCCGGAAGCGCCGAACTGCCTGCTTTGTTTTGTTTTGGTAGCGGACGGGAGTCGGACAGGAGGGTGGACAGGCGGAGGACCGTCCGCGAGAGAGCCGCACACCAAATGGGGAGAGTCGCGTCGGGGATGGAAGATGACGACGGACCGGTAGCCGACGCGAGTAAAATGCCGAGTTTTATCAGCAGTTTCGAGGAGGGGAGGGCGAGATTGTCCCGCAACCTGCCGACACAAACTTCCTTCACGGACGGCAAAGTTGACCGGTCGGTCAGAGACGCGAGCCGCCGCGTCACCAGATCAAACTCGTCGGTGGACGGAGGTGAGCGGGAGCCGGAGGAGAGGAGCGGCGAGGAGGAGAAGGATGCGAAGGGCAACAACAACAACAATTGCAACGGCGGCGGCGGAGGAGGAGGAGGAGGAGGAGGAGGAGGAGAGAGGAGGAAAGTGAGCGCTGTCGAGATTTTGAGGAGGAATTTCGGGGTTTCAAAATCTCCCTCTCTGTGTCTCAACACGAACAGTCGGATGCAGCGCGGCGCCGAGCGCGAGCGCCGCGAAGCAGCCGTTGATAATGACGTTTCAAACGGTCACGGAGCCGAAAAGTCGGAGGGCGAGACGGGCGACGCCGGGACGGAAAACGAGCCCACCTCGAGCGACTTGGCGACTCGGGACGTGAAAGGAGTTGAATCGGCAACCGTTACGGCTCAGCGTCACCGTGAACGTGACGGTGACGACAACGCGGTCACTCCAGGCGAGTCCTTCTACGTCAAAGAGCACGTCTACTGCGCGGTGTATTGCATCGCCAGCGACAGTCGGCGCAAATACGTAGGAATCACAGACGATGAGGCGGTCGCGTCCGACCCGCCAGAGATGGACTTGGAGGCGGGACGAGGGGAGGGTTCGAGTCCCGAGCCGACCCCGTACACCCTGGACGACTTGGTGGACCCCTTCGGTGACATGGCCCGCCGGCCGTCCGCGGAACAGGCCGGCGCGGAGACTGCGATGCAGGGTTGCCGGGTGTGCCTGGAGGAGAAAACCATCGCACCGTTGCCCTGCTGCAGGAAGGCCGTGTGCGACGAGTGTCTGAAGCTCTACGTCAGCTCCCAGGTCGGTGTGTGTGTGTGTGTGTGTGTGTGTGTGTGTGTGTGTGTGTGTGTGTGTGTGTGTGTGTGTGTGTGTGTGTGGTGGGGGGTTACGTGATCCAGGGGGCCACAGGGCTGAGGTTTATGAAACACATGCAGGTTGCAGCCTGTCCCAGAACCGGGGTTGTGCTGGGACAGTCAGCAGCTGGTTGAAGTGTCCTTGAGCAGTAACACACACACACACACACACACACACACTTTTTTGTGTTTTAACTGTTAAGCTTGGCATCCTATCTCTTCCAAAGCATTCTGGCGTTGAACAATCTGATTAAGCGCCTAAATGTTCTGTCTCCTGTAAACTAACTCACTAAAATGTCTCCAACATCTGCAGGTCTCCTAATTTTAGTGAATCCTAAACAATTTGGGACGGTTTCCGACAAAAGCCGACATTGTGCGTCGCCGTGTCGTTGCAGAGCTTTCACCTCGGGGAGGAGGATTTCACCGTCGCATACACCGCTTGCATTGTGCATTTATTCGTTTTTTTAGTCCACGTGTGGCCTTCCAGCTTGGCTCCGCTTCTGGTTTCTTTCACTTCCCAGAATGCCGTGTGTTTATTTTAGTTTGTGCACGGAGAGAGCGAGCACCATCACAAAGTCATTCCTTCAACTCAGCCAGATATATAGGTCACAATCGGGACACAGCATGTCTGTTTTATCTGCACTGCAATATATCTTAAGTTGAGCTCCTGCTCATTGATTCTGGTGGCGATACACGGTTATAAATCAAGGAACTGAATAATAGATGAACGAAACATTTGCTTCCTATTATTCAGTGAAGATGCCATATAAAGAGGGAGTCGGCCAATGAAAGGCACGTTGCCAGTCGCTGCCTTCTAACGGAGCTAAAGCGTTTCAGGACGGATGTCTTTAAGTGTCTCGTTCATGAACTAGTCGGATCCCCCGGATCCTAATCCCAGTTTACGTGAGCCTGTATGCTTTCTAATTTTACAAGCTAAGGGCTGCGACTGTTACTGTAATCTCCTTTAATCTGTGCGGATAAAAGCGTGTTTGTCAGTCACCCTGATGGCGTTCTATAAGCAATTGTCTTGCTTTGATAACAAAGCGTGCATAATCACACGGAGAGACAAGTGGATCTCTCTGATAAGAACACTGAAATGAGACAAGGGTCATGTAAACAACCCTGAGTGGGTGGAATCTGTTTTTTTGTCAGTGTGCTGCAACCGTTTTTAACAGAGAAATCTGTGTTTGTGGCGATGAGACTCTTGGAAGGGGTCAGTGCCTTGCTCCTGGGCAATTGGCCTGGGATGGATGCAGCATTGCACTTTGGTTTTGTTGTTCTCCCAAGGATTAAATCAGTAACTTCCTTGTTATTTACCTGCATCCTCATACCAAGGCAATGGTGTTGCTCATTTTAAAAGTCATAAACGGGGATGAAGTATCTGGAAATAAAGACTTGTTTTCTGTAGATGTGTTTTAGATTTAGTGGGAAAATGAGCTTCTCTACATCAAAGCACCCCCAGCCATGTTCCAGATATGCTCCCATGAATGATTTATGAACCGGGTGTTATTTAACACCGTTTTGTTTTATTATCCATTACTTGTAGCTAACGCGGTTAACTCTCCTCACACGTTCTAACTTTCCTTAAAGCATCTCTCCACAGAGTGCTGCAGGGACGAACGCCTTTTTAAAGACACGTAACAGCTTTAAAATTCATGTGAAGGGGTATCTGCTTATTTTAAATCATGGAACAAAAGATTAAAATCTTCAGTGCTTCAGGCGTCGTAACAAGAAGCGCCTTCAATACACCCTTTAAATGAAAAAAATGCTTACTTAGCATCACTCATTCCTGCAGCTCTTTAACATGTGCTGTTTATGTGTTACTCAGTCTGATGAGCAGCTTACTAGTTACATAGTAAGAGTCTGAACCAAAACAATTTAGATTTTGATTGTTACTTTCCGTCCCTAGTACAAATATGCGGATATATATATTTAAATCAAATCATAATTATTATTATTTTTACACCTCAGGCTATAAATACTCTGAGTTGGGAGTGACTGCTGTGAAAGTCGCCGCACCACGACTGCACATTCACTGCATTCTGACACGACACGGTGGTCGTTTTAGCTGTAAACGTTCTTGATTTACTGCTTTAATCGTGTTCATGGCTTTATGCCGGATTATGTTTCTCCTTTTGAAACGCTACACGCGGCGGTGACACGTGTGTGTGTGTGAGAGACAAATGGAGCGGCAGCAGTCGTAACCCGTCCGACCAGTCTGGCAATGGTCACCGCTGTGTTTAGTGTTGTGGCAACAATGCACTTAAACTCTAATGCCCTTCACAGGATACATTTCTATAATCATGTGACAGGACTTCTACTCTGTGGGTGTGTGTGTGCTGTAGAGGATGTTGGGTGTAACTCCATTCTTATTTGCTTTCTGTCTGCTATCATTTCTCACACACACATACTGAGTAAATACCTTATCACATGTCAATACATGAACATGTGGGAGAAAGAGACAGAAAGGAAATATGAAGGAGGAGGAGAGAGAGAGAGAAGGATGCCCTGGGAGCGGGGCTAATAATTCAATATGGTCATTTATGGTCCTGCGACCTTATTTGGGAAAGAAATGACCTCGTTTCCTGCTTGTAAACATAGTCGGTGTGTAGCTGAACATATTTACTCATTTACTTCACTTGAAAATATTCATTTTTGCACTGAAGTTCTCGATGAAATGAGTCAATACTTTTCACGTGTTGAGTATTTAATTCACACAGGCGTATGCAAACATTAACATTTGATTATATCACATAGAAAATGTATCTAAAGACAAGAAAACATGCTATCTCATGACATTTATCATAATCTGGATAAAACGATCGATATCGGGTTAGAAGCTTTTGGCTAAATCGCCCAGCCTTACCTGGGAGAAAGCAAGGAAGTCTGATACTTCTGATAGTCTGAAACACACACTTGCCTAATTTAATATATTTTTAAAACGTCTGTGTCCCCTGCCGCTCTGTAATGCATGTGATGTTACGGTTATTTAGTGTTCGATTCAGTGACCGGTCTGCTATGAATGACCGCCGAGCACTTGGTCTCTCCACTAACTAACGTGTGTCTGTGTGTGCTTTCATACATATTAACCTCCATTCTCTCCACTGCCTCCTTCAGCCTTCCATTCATTACCTTTTACGCCCCTCTATGCTCGGGTGAATTATTAACCGTTTCCCATCAGCGTCGATTTGGTCCTGATAGTTGAAACCCACCAGAGCCAGATCTCATTTGTGCAGCAGGTGCTGTTGAAAGACATATTAACATTTACATATTTAACATGCTTTGCCTCGTTTTAAACCTTTGAATGTGCTTGAAATCCATTTGAAATCTGATTTCTGTGATGTTTCCCAGGTGCGAGTAGCCAAATCTTACATCAGCTGTCCAATCCCAGAGTGCAGCGGGTACCTGGAGGAGGGAGTGGTGATTTCTCATTTAGCCAGCGAAGACGTGGCAAAGTACCGTTACTTTCTGGAGCTGAGTCAGCTGGACTCGAGCACCAAGCCCTGCCCCCAGTGCAGCCAGTTCACCTCACTGAAGGGGAACAACCACAACCGCTCCGAGCATAAGTACAAGGTACGTCGACGGCTGCGACGCAGCACAGAAACACAAGGGAATTACATGAGAAAATGAAATTTCCACTTACAGGTGATACTGTATGTGTGTGTGTAAAACGAACATCTGTCTTCTGTCCCTGCTGTAGATCCAGTGTAGCAATTGCCAGTTCGTGTGGTGCTTTAAATGCCACGCGCCGTGGCACAACGGGGTCAAATGTCGCGACTACAAGAAAGGCGACAAGCTGCTACGGAGCTGGGCGAGCGTCATAGAGCACGGACAGAGAAACGCCCAGAAGTGTCCACGGTGCAAGGTGAGGGTGCGATTATCATTCTCCTTCTTCTTTTTTCTGCTGTCGAACAACAACACGGGCCAGGGGAATGCTGAACCACCGCGCGAGGCGGACGTGGGTTAATGGGGCGAGGGTTGACTGATGGAGGGTGGAATCAATGTCGATGAATTAATCAATGAAGGCTAAGAGAAACACGATGACGGATGGGCAGCCGCAGAGAAGCAGACAGATGCTGAGATTTGAAGCGCGTGTGGAACAGCAGGACAAAAGAAACCACGTCTCTGCTGCACAAAAACAAAAATCTGGCAGCCTCACTGGCATCTCTCGCCGTCATAAAGGAAGCCTGGTCTCATTCCGAACTACACAATATCTAATTTGACTGTCAGGAGATGACTAAAGGAAGACATAGATTAAGCTAATTACCGGTATGAAGGAACCGTTTCCCTCGCAGCCACAAACACTTTCCATTTGTGTTCGCCGGTGACTCTGGATTTCTGCTCTGGTAGCGGGCGGAGACGATCTCGTTTGACTGTGACGCCAGCAAATTGGTGTCACGCTGTGTTTCTCTCTGGAGAAGAGGCTGAGAGCAGCTGAACTTAAACGCCCCGGTTCGTAGTTAAGGTTTTCAGCAGCCGAATAGAAGCGCTCCATTAAGCGTGCTGCCGCGTGCATTTTTCAAATAGTTCAATAGACGCGCGTGAGCGTGATGCTGAACCACATGTTTGGAAATGGGCGGTGCATTTTAATGCTGAGGCGCCTGGGAAATTGCACCCATTTTGACAATAAGCTGAGTCTGAAAGGAGCTTTTAATCTGTGTTTATGTAAACCTTTTTTTTTTTCCATCTTGCTTCTGTAGATCCATATCCAGCGTACGGAGGGATGTGACCACATGACATGTACGCAGTGTAACACCAACTTCTGTTACCGCTGTGGAGAGCGCTACCGACACCTACGGTTAGAATAATTTCCTTTAAAAAAAAAAAAAAACAACAACTTTTTGTTGACAATCTGATTTCAT
This sequence comes from Eutrigla gurnardus, assembly GCF_963514095.1. Classification (NCBI taxonomy): domain Eukaryota; kingdom Metazoa; phylum Chordata; class Actinopteri; order Perciformes; family Triglidae; genus Eutrigla; species Eutrigla gurnardus. Next base: position 6,170,136 of record NC_139927.1, read on the forward strand.
GCTAAATGTTCCGTCAGGTTCTTCGGGGATCACACGTCCAACCTCAGCGTGTTTGGATGCAAGTATCGTTATCTACCTGACAAACCTCATGTGAGACGGCTAATTAGAGGGTCGGTCTGTGGTAAGTAGGTGTGTGTGTGTGTGTGTGTGTGTTTTTAACCATCCTAGTGGCAACTTTGGTCGGTTGTTTCCACCCTTTTTGTTCCACAGTGAAATCTCATATTCATGGTGCCCAGAGGGTGAACCCGACTGTCTGTGGCGATGCCTCTGTTATTTGTGATGTCGTTTAAAACTTTGGTTTCACTGTAGCATACAATTGGGAATATTATATTATTGCAGCTGCTCTTTCACAGTTACACAGTTTTCCCTGAGGGGGAACTGGATTATCAGCTGTAAACGCCGTATCTGAGGACTGGGTGCTAACCAGTAATATTCCTCTATAGCTTTACATGGCAAATAGTTGTCTGCTGCTGTATTGATGCTGTGAATATTAAATTAAGCCACATTCCCTCAACCTGCTTTATTTTTTTGTAATTCTGCTTCAGTAAGTGATTTCCTGCGTCCCAAAATAACCATGTTGCACTCAGCTGTGGATTATAATTGTAGATTAGAGCGGGCGTGGAGACACAGCACACTTTTTAGCGAGTGAAGGATTTGATTTAAATGCTTGGAGTCAAAATGCGTTGTTGCCGCCTCGCACGATGACCAGCCAGCCACGTCGTGTCTGAATTCGTCCCGCGATGACAGTGAACGCGTCCTTATTAAACGCTGTGCTTGCAGAGACCCCTTGAGGAAAGCTTTATAATGAGGTGTGAAATCCTCATATCAGATTATGTTATAATTATCCATTCACAGTTATCACATTTATGCACCAGCGAGTCTGGAGGAAGCTGATCTGATAGATGTGTTTGACTCGGCTCTCCATGACAGCGACAGCTAGTTTAATCAGCAGGGTGCCCGCTCAACTGGGAGCTAATTTGTCGCTTAACGAGAGCCACTTAGCTGTTACGGCTCTTGTCGTTGTCTTCATGCCATGGCCTGTTAGCGGTGCAGATTCTGCATGTAATAAGAGGACATCTTAATGTAGACAGACGATTTCCACTAGAATATGCGTCCTTTACAGTCAATTTGATGCACTGGAGGCCAAACATCTTATATTTAGCAGCGACGCATTGAAATTTAAATAAAATGTAACACATTTTGAGTCATGCCATGTTTATTCCACGTGAAAGGAACATGTACTCGTCTAATTCTTCTGTTTTTCTCCGCAGCCACTAAGGTGCTGATCGCTCCGGTGGTCATTTTGCTGGTCGTGGTGCTCGGAGCTCTCGCCCTGGTGATAGGTAACACAATCACACACATGAACACGCACGATAATCAGGGTGACGCTGCAGAGAGAGGCGTAGACAGACTTATAGACAGGTCTGTGCTAACAAAACAACGCAGAGAGGAATGTAAACTCTCCATCGCTCTCTGGATGACGGGCTTTCACTTCCAGAAACTACATTTACTAGTCATATCATCCAGCTCTCTGTCAGACAGCGCTGTGAACTATCGATGCCTCGGCTGAACTGTAATTAGTGTTAATCTCTTTCCCCGTGTGTGTGTGCGTCTGACAGATGAGCCGCTGTGGGCTAACGATGGCAGATTCACATTTATTTTCCATCGTTAAGAGAATCAGCGCCGCTCTCTTTTTCCGCTCAATTAGTTTCACATATGCCGAATCTGTAAGCGGTGATGGAGCGATCAAATCAAATCCATACAGAAAACTCATCAGAGCTTCACGTAAACAGATAATTCATGACTGGCATTAACGAGCTGTTCATTTAAATGTGGCTCATTAGAAAAAAGGGATTGTTTGAGCTTTGAGCCGTCATTCTCCTCTGCCTTCCTCCCTACATTGACCTTTTCTCCGTCCCCAGGTTTGGTCGTTTTCCCGGTCTACTATGTGTGCAAGAGGCGGAAGAAGCAGCGTGCACAGGGATCCGGACGGTGGATCTGACGGAAACCCCCCCCCCCCAATGCACTTCATCTAGACCAGGCACGCACCGCTACAACGCCCACATCTCCTCAGGGATGAACACGCCAGCCTGAGTCATCGTCTGAGAGCAGCATCCCAAAATTAATTCCTTCAGGCTGGAAGGAAGCATATACACATATATAGTGAGGGCCTGGATGATTATCACGGCGAGAATATTTGTGACTGCTGCGAGAGGAATGCTGGCTATTCAAGTGGAAAAAACACAAATACGGCAGAGGCTTCACTCGGAAGTGTTTGAATTCCCGTATCCCTCCACTAAATTTCACCGCCGTCGGCTATTTTAAGCCGAGAGCTTTCTTGCTTTTCACTCTTCTGCCACGTTTAACAACAGCTGTCTTACGGGAGGACAAATGTAAACGCACGTTGGACTGAGGCAGTTTTGTTTACACTCACACGTCGGTTAGCCTGATACGAAGAATACCGTGGTTTCTAAAGTTTGACAGCGTTGGATACAAGTTATGAGCACCGTCGGCTGAAAAATGACAGGAGGATGGAAACGGCATGTGGAAACTGAATTCAGGACCGAGCCATGATGGGAAAATGAGTTCTCAGAGATGCACAGAAGCTGGACATTTGAATTTGCGTAACCTTTGTTTGTTGGAACCTCCGTGTTTATTGGATTGTGACAAATTCCCACGGCGAGTCTCCGACAAGCACGCACAATTCAAAATGCAGCATCGTTGGCTGACCTGGATGACCTTGACTCTGATCTCAAACTAAAAGTTGGGTTGTGGCTAGTTTTAAAGGTCAACCTTTAGCATCCTATTTACAAACACACACGAAGCCCACTATTATCCCCTGAATGAAAATACTGGAAAGTGACTTTTTTTTTGTAGTCAGCCTCCATTGTTTTCTGTTGTGGTTCTCCATCCAGTCCCCGTCCGTCCCCGTCTTCCTCGCCGGTGTGTACACCCTCCCTGCCCGGCAGCCCATCTCTGCCATGCCCAAATACTGTATGCCAGTATCTGCATCATCAAAAAAAAACAAGAAAAAGAAACAGCTGCTGCGCGGCAATTGTGCCAAAACAAAATGCTGAATGTGGCAGGACAGACAGTCGACGCTGTCCCTTTGTCCCATGTCTTTGTTGTAGTTTTTAGGGGTTGCTTGTTGCAGAGGGTTTTTTTTTGGGGGGGGGGGGGGGGGTTGATGCGGTCAGTATTTAGTTCTGCATGAAGAAATAGACTTTGAGGCTCTTTAAGATTGTAGGAAAATTAGTTGAAAGCTGCTTAGAAAATGACTGAATATGCGATTGCCAATAGTTACGGTAGATAAACTGAATGTATTTAATGTGCTGCTGCTTTGTAGTCTGGGTGGCGGTTTGCTTTAGAGCTAAACAAAAGAGTGAGTTCAGAGGTAATCATCAGGCTGCCGTGCACTGGGAGTGTGATGTGTTTGGATGTTGCTTATTAGATGATCGGGTTCTCGTGGTTTTTTTAAAGAATTGACGCCGAGTGTTTGGTTTTGCGTCTGATTTTTACAGCGATACGAGGACGTCCGTCTGCTCGAGTTTGGATCGCGACTTATTGGCTTTTAGCGTACACACACTTGACTCGATCACACTGGCACATGCTGCGAGGAAGCACACAAGCGGAGCGCTGCCAGGAAACAGGAGATTTTCAAGAGCTTTAAAGGTCGTCACCTGGCAGCAGCCAGCTTGCCGTCCTTCTCTTATCCCTCTATCCTCTCCTCCCTGCTGTCAGTCCTTCGGTTTTTGAAGAGGAGCGTTCATCCACTGGAGCTGTGGCCGCTGTGTTCGGCCGCAGAAATCATCCAAAACGGGATGCTTTTTGACTCCTGATACGTGAGAATCAACACTGAGCTACCTGCGGCGCATGCTGCGGTCAAGTACAAGTTTGTTTTTTGGTGTGCTCAACCACTTCATGAAGCAGTCTGTTTTTTATTCTTTTATCGCTCGACCTTTTTAAATACGTTTTCAGGAAAACACACAAAAGGACGAGGAGAAAGCACAATGTGTCTGCGCATAAAAGCGAGGAAAAAGATGTGGAATGATAAAGTTATGAAATATTGATTGGGAACACAGTTTTTTAAAAACGTGTGGTTGCCCAGCAGAGTGTTTGCTGGGTGTTGGAGAACATTTCGTCACTGAATCTCAAAGCATGAAGGAACAGCAGGGTCGATGTTCATGCATGTTGGACATCATTAGCTTCTCTTTATCCCAGGGATCTGACACACGTTCTACGTCTGGGAGTTCAGAAATACCAATTGTCAAGTACAGCGAAGGTATATATATATATATGTGTGTATTTATATGAATCTAAATCTTAGATTTATATATATATTGCACGCTGCTTTCAGTAGGTACTGACTCTGGGGTTGAATCCACTCTCAGGGAGTTTGTTTTCTGTTCGCTGTACCCAGAGCCCTCCAATCACAGGAGAGCTGTGTGCCACAGACGTCACCGATCACCGCAGAGTCAAAAATCCTCCCCGACACGTTTACCCAGAGCTGCGTAGCAACCGTGTTTCGTTTCAGGAAGTAAAAAAAAAAAAACACTGAAGTGTCCAAACACATCCAAACATCTCAGCGTCTGCTGTCATTACGTGTTTGAAGTTGTGCGCCAAACAAAGAAGATGGAAACTCTATTTAACAATTGTTCACGTGCATCACATGTAAACATGTTTATCTAACTGATCAGCTGACTCTACGCTGACTCGTTGCATTTCTGTTTGTTTGAGTGAAATATGACTGACTGTTTGTGAAGGACATTTGTGCTCCATCAGTGAGTGAAGTAGTTTTAATAGTTTAATTTGCTGTGGTACATACATTTTTCTTTTTTTTTAACTATTCCCATGGCATTTTAGCAGAAATGTTGCACTGCAGTTTACAAGTCACCACCGCTGAATTAGTCCATTGATTAGCTCATCGCCTGTAAAATGATCAGATGGCAGATGGATTGATCGTTTGATTTGGTCAGGAAAAGTACTTTAAAGGAGCGTGGGTTTACAGTTTTGCTGTCAGACAGTAATTTTGAATATAAATTTGTTCCACCTGGTTACACATTCTGGACAAATGTCAATTAATTTGATGAGCAGGCATTTGCTGCTCATGTCGGGGTTCTTTCCCTTTTCTACGTGCACACGTGTGCTAATTCTGCTCATGTTAAGATGCCATGATGAAATGCCATTATTGTTTTGTTGTTTTATTCTCACGTGTTACTGACCTGAAAGCTGAACATGCAAAAGAAAAGGTTGCTCTTATCATTCAGCAGCATGAGAGTTATGTTGGCCGATGATTTCTTGTTTTTCCTTCCTTTGCTGGGGTTTATTGGCTGGCTGATAGCCCCGGCTGTTTCCTTTTGTGTTACAATCCCAGTGATCTTGACATAAATATGCAATAGTGCCTTCACAGCCATTATAGATCAGGGTGTTGCCAACGTGTGGTTCAGGGCCCCTGGGTGACTCCAAAGATTGAAAATCTATCACAGCCTCACCTACGTTTTGTATATAGTAAATCAGTTCAATATATCTATTAATCGGTGACCTCTACGCGGTGCAATCAGGCCCCTCGATTAATAATGTGTGTTTCAACAAGCTAAAGATTAAACCAAACCTCTCAAATGTTAAACCATAGCCGTCAGCTACATCCCAAATGCTCGTATAGTATATTTGCACAAGTTAAACTGTCACTTTATTTTGGCCAGAACACGTTTCCGTCTGTCAAAAAAAAAAAAAAAAAATCTCAGAGAAGCAAGTGAAAAAGACAAATCAAATGTTTAATCAGGCAACAATATATCAAATTAATTTGGTGATGGTTCGTGAGTAACATCGGGACGGCTCTATATATCTAGATATGCAAACTGGTTGGGAAATGGCAACGTTTTATGTCTATAAAGCACCTTGTTTTCGAGGGTATTTCTATTCAAAGAAATGTCTAAAAGTGGGTTTCTGTGCCCCTTGTTGCACTAAAAACAGATTGTTCCACCTGCTGCCATCGTCAAAAATGTCTGCTGATATTATTATTATTATTATTATTATTATTATTGCTCACTTAGCCTGGCACAAACATTGTTTTCATCCGAGGATCTGATGAAGAATAAACTAAACTGGGTCAAAATGTTCTCTCTGACTGTTTTTTTTTTAAATAATAATGACATGTTTGTTATTTCCGGTCTACTTTGCAAACCGTATGAATGGTCGTGAATCAGTCTGTGACGTCAACCTCTCTGTTTCTTCGCAGCCACGGTTGTGACTACGGTTTCACGACAGCAGGGGTCACACGTGCAATGCAGGAGGCGAATCACTACAACCGTCATGGTCTGTACGAGCAATGCAATATGACATGCATAGTATAATAATAATTACGATTGCTTGGAGAAACACTGATGATGAAAACATAGGAATTGATAAATTACGAATAATGAATGGAAATGATTATACAAATGTAATTCTAATGTAATTGTTGTTGCTACAAGGATGCCTACCCTCATGAAAATGTATTTTTATTTTTTATTTATTTTTGTTTCACCATCTCATGCATTTAGAGTACATTTACTTTTGACACTTAAAGTAAATATTGTCATGATGATACTCACGTTATACTTTTCCTTCAGCAAGCCTGACGTCGAGGACATTTGCTTGTTACGTAAACACGTATTTATTTATTTTACATTAATTGTCATTTCTGCATGTCGTTGCGTCCAACGAGCGCACTTTTTTTCCTATCGGCAAATATGTCCGGTAAGTAAATTACAAATGCGCGAGACAATTGGCTCGCGCTCCAAGCTCCGCCTGAGAGCTGCTGCTGCTGCTGCTGCCCCACGCAGCGCGTGACAGCCAAGGGAAGGAAACCCGAGTAAATATCACACACACACACACACACACGCTGACCTCACGGCTGCGCGTGCTGCCGCGTCTCGTCTCTCGTCTCGTGGAGGTTACCTGGTGAAGTTACCTGGCTGTCCTCATGGAGACCAGACAACAAGGTGAGTGCGTCACTTATTTGTCCAGCGGGACGTTAAAGCGCAATTTTTTTTTATTATTATTATTTTGTTGCTGGATCGCCGTTGATCTGATAACGAGGCTGCACTGACTGCACACGTCACCGTTTTTTGAAAAAAGCAAATAAATGAGAAAGAAAACTGTGGATTTGCCTGCGCGCGCGCTCTCAAATTCTAGTCACTTTCTCACAAACACGCCATTCACGGTTCAGCTTTCTTGGTCCAGCTCTGTCTGAAGACGCCTTCAGGGCCGGTCAGGAGGAAAACAAACCAACGTCCGAACAGCTGGCCAGTTGTTGTCGCTGTTTATTTAAGACATCTTCGAAACTCCAGACCAGAACTGAGCGGTGGCTGGATACTGTTTCCTGGCTCTGAGGGTATCGGGTGTGCCACTGCGACTGAGTTTAAGATGAAGAGCCAGTTTTCCTATTGATCCCCTGAAGATCAATGCATTTCTTCACCTTATCCATGCACGCATCAGCTGCTCTGGAGCATGCAGATACTGTGAAAGGTGTTTATAGAGGGTACAACATTGGTGTGCTTTTGTTTCATCTGGCGTTGAAGGACATGCAGCCTTTTTCCTGGCATTGATAGAGAGTGTAATATTTGTCTGATTGTGCACTGGAAATCATTTTAACTCTTATGTTGCATTCAGAGGCGACCTTGACCTGCTGAACGTGGATAAAGGAAGTGTTTGTTTATTGCATTCCTGCTGTGAATGCGTACCTATATGGATAACTGGGAGTCAGCAGGACTTTGAGGCCAGAGTTAGACTCTGGACCAGGGCAACGAAACTTCAAATGCTTTCACGAGACTTGATTTGCGTTAATAATGGCTGAAATATGTATAATCCATGTATTCAATGTTTTAGAGGAGTGGAAAGGTCAACGGGTTTACAGTACAGAGTATGTACATTGTTGTTATTGTAGGCAACTTGGCCTGCGGTTCAGCCTCAATTGATTTTGCAGCCATATGACCATCCCCAGGCCTCTGATTTAGCATAGCCACATGACCGAGGGGCCAAATGGGAGTCTTGTGACCCGAGGTATTCCAGACTAAAAGAAGGGGGGCGGCGGAGAGTAAAGAAGGGGTCTTGAGCCACGCCTTTGTATTTTCTCGCATTGGTTTCTGTAATGCACTCTACCTTAAAAGGAAACCATTGATCGGCTGTAGCTTGTCCAAAATGCAGAGGCAAGATATTCCACCAGTGCTGGCATCATCACACTGTCTACCTGTAATGTTGAGAAATTATATTTTTAATAAATTCTTTTACTTGTTTAAATGATTTAGAAACTTAATACCTCACTGAATGCTCATTAAAGTTTGTTCCAAACCGTCATCTGGTGCTGGCTTGCTCAGCCAACCTAATTATAAAAAGTACTTTCTGCTGACGGTTTTGGAACAAACTACAAGAAAATATCAGACAATCAACTTCTGTTCATAGTTTTAAGAAACATATTTTTTTACAGAATTTAAATTCTTAATTAATTCCCACTATTGCCCGACAATAATCCTCTTATGTTTGACTATTTATGTTTTTTTTTTTTCTGTGTTCTCTATTTTTATACTCTGTTAGTGATTTTTTGTAAAGCACATTCAGCTGCATTTTATGTTATGAAAGATGCTTTATATATAAAGTTTATTGTTATTTTTATTATATTATTAGAGTGATGGTCACCTGCTTTGACCTGCAAAAATTCCGTCTAAAAAGATGGTATTTCTTTAAATAAATGTCACTTAAAATTGATGCTCGAATGATAAATGTACGCCACCTTTCATGTTTGCGTTTCACACCGACATCTATGACCTTTTTCTCCCTTGAAAGTGTGGTTTACCAGCTTCAATGCAGAAGTTAAACAAGAAGGAAATCATTGTTGGTTAAACAGCACTTGCCTTGTGCCGGTCCGCTTCCTCCTGCAGTGCTGGACTACGGTGGAATGAGATTTCATCAGAGAACTCGGATTGCTCAATTACTTTGGGTGTTCTTGCTTAATTGTTACAAACGATCTCATTGTTATCTATGCGGGGCTTAGATTTGCTCCCCAGGCACACTTTTATAAATTGCCGGAATCAAGTAAATCCTGTTTAAACCGCTTCAAGAATTTTCCTGACCACAAAGGGGCAAAAGTCAGACTTCCTGTTCCTGTGCAAATGCAGACTCATGATAAGCTGCCTGTAATAAAACGGACCTCAGTGTTATCAGGATACTGACAGGACGGGGAAGCAAACTGGAGAAACACCAAATCCCTCATGAGAGATGGTGTTTGTGTGTTTGTGTATAACCAGCTTTCTTGTCTCGCCCTGCTGCCTTGCTCTGCTGCAGACTTGTACTCTGGTGTTCTGAGTGATGCAGTGGTGGACTGGGGCAGCACGGGTCCCGGAGAGGAATGGGTTAACTCGGCCACACACAACAAGGGAGAGCAGGGTAAGACTCGACTCTCCCAGATAAACAGAAAGAAAAGTCTAAATCCACACTGAATGGCGGGGTGGCCAACGCTGCTGCACACACGTGTCACACTAACAGGAAGTGACATCACCGGCTGGGATGCTGGAAGAAGTGCAGCATGTGCAGCAGCTGTTTTCTTCCTGATGCGATTCAGTGTTAATTTAAACTGTGTGGGTGAGTGTGGTCTTCAAAAATATTACAGCTAAATATTTTGGAATTGAAGGAAATACCATTTCCAATAACCTGATGTTGTTAAATGAAGAAAAATCGGGGTCTAAGTAGGACTTTCTCTAAAGCAGGGCTGCAACTAATGATTATTTTTTTGTTATCAAATAATCTGCTTGTAAATCATTTTTTTCTCGTATAACGACTATTAAAAGAAAGATTTTCATTCCAATTTCCCAGAGCCCAAAGCAACAGATTCAATACAGATCGAGAGATAAAAATTGGCATTTTTAGCTTGACTCAAAAGATGATTAATTCAGTTCAGAGAATAATATGAAGTGAAATAATCCAAATACTTTTAAGATTAGATTTTCAAACATGGTCCCTTGCTTTACAAGCAAATGTAAAGAGACCGACAAAAAGAAGAGAAGCTTTTTTGTGCCACACAGAATTGAATTAGCTTCTTAGAAATAAATGAATCATTGATTTATTCCCAGGAGCTGAAGCTTCCCTTTTAAAACTCACTTACCAGACACAACTTCCTGTATTTTTTTGTCAGTTAAGTAAAACGTCATTAAAAGAGGACTCATCGCTTGCAAAATAAGATGGATCAAACACTTCCTTTTTTGTCTACTGAACATGTATTGAACTGTAACTTTGCTCAGGTTTGAATCAGGGCACGTTTTACTCCTCTGCTGAAGAATCGGTTAAAAGGAGCTCATATGGTGACAACTGGGCTCCGGGGGGCCAAAACGGGGAAAACGTGACAGAATGGGGTAAAACCTCAACGTCAGGGGACGATCAGTGGAGTGGGACACCAGTGTCCCACTCTGACAACTGGGACATGTCCACCACTTGGGATATGCAACTGGACAGCACAGGTGAAGAGATGTGTAGACTAGATCCCGTAGAGTAGAGATTCTTTCACTTTGGTTGAAAAATTAAATCTCACAATAACCTGAACCACATTAAAACTATAACGGAGGAAACTGAGGTCAAGTCCTTTAGGTTATAAGGTTTCAGACTCATTATTTATAATTTTGACCACTTTGAGGCTAACCAATATAATTATAAAAATGTATTCAGTAGCTATTCCCCCACAAGGATTTGTAGTTTTGGCAGTGTTCATCATCTGTCATAGAGCACCTTATTAATTAAACAAAAATAAAAATACAGAACACAGGCAGTAAACTAAATCAATTAAAATTGTACAAACCAAAATAATGGTTTCCGGTCAAAAAGTTCTGAGTTGTGTGCGTTGGAGGGAAACTAAAATCTTGGCATGGTATGTCCGAGAACATGATTAGTACAAAAGGTGTACATCGGTGATATAAATGAGCCTTTTTTGAAGCAATTTACAGCAGATGTGCAAATTAATTGAAGAATAATTGGCAAAGCTGCTCGTTCACATCACCTTTAGATGTTGTAGAACATGACTTCTTAGGACCTGACTTTATAACCAATTTGATGCAGTGAACCTTGACTGAGATCATTAGGTTGTTCAAACATTCCTCACATTCCTGACAGTTGGCAACGCTACAGCAGTGTATCAGTGACAGGGATGATGTTTCAAATCCATCTTCACAATCCACTGGTGTTGATCATATAAGAAGCAGCATACACACTGTGCCTTTTGTTGTTAATGTAGCGACAGAATAGGACATGTGACTCAAATCAACTCCCATAACGCAGAGTCTGAATTCTAATGGATGAAACGCCTTCATGCCGTGTTCACTTTTCTACAGTTTTAGATTTTTCTTTTAGGTTTAGTAAATACTGCAACCTGTTAACAAAACCTGTGTTGGCTAAAAGGAAACCTGCCTCAGCTGAACAAACCTGCGTTAGCTAAGCAAACCTGTTAGCTCAAAGGAAACATGCTCTAGCTAATCAAACCTGCACTACATAAACACACCTGCGTTAGCTCAACCTGCGTTAGCTAAACAAACCTGCGCTACCAAAACTGAAGTTTGCTTTAGCTAAAAGAGCAACTGTGTTAGCTAACAAAAGCTAACTGTTAGCTAACTGTGGCTAAAAGGAAACCTGCCCTAGCTAAAAAAGAAACCCACAATAGCTAAAAGGAAACAGGCCCTAGCTAAAGAAACCTGCGTTAGCTAAAAAAGAAAACCACGTTAGCTAAAAGGAAACAGGCCCTAGCTAAACAAACCTGCGTTAGCTAAAAAAGAAACCCACATTAGCTAAAAGGAAACAGGCCCTAGCTAAAGAAACCTGCGTTAGCTAAAAAAGAAAACCACGTTAGCTAAAAGGAAACAGGCCCTAGCTAAACAAACCTGCGTTAGCTAAAAAAGAAACCCACATTAGCTAAAAGGAAACAGGCCCTAGCTAAAGAAACCTGCGTTAGCTAAAAAAGAAAACCACGTTAGCTAAAAGGAAACAGGCCCTAGCTAAACAAACCTGCGTTAGCTAAAAAAAAGAAACCCATGTTAACTAAAAAGAAACCTGATTAAAAAACATTGATGTGGAAGACCAGTATGCTACATTTAATACAGATATGGCCATAAAATCAGTGGCGGTTTAAAAAAAACTTGTGAAACTTACTTACTAAAACTAATTGATGTGTTGAGGATGTGTGAGTTTGTTAGCATGCTGCATCCATCTCTTGAGTGCATCCTAGTGTTTTATATCTGTGTTATTTCGTCTGTATCAGTTAATGTGTCGTTGTAATTGCTTGTGTCCCATTAACTGCACTTTACACTGGTAGAGAGATATAAATGAGTGCTCTTCCTAGCGTTGTTAAGGTCTTCTCATGGCTGTGTGACCATGAAATCAAGACTGAGATCCGAGTCCTCCATGCACTTGAACAACAGACATGAAAAGCTTCCATAAATCTGATTGTCCTGCTGCTGTGCGTTGTGTTAGCATTTACAAATAGCTCCAAAGGCTTTGTTCTGGTGTGTAGTGCTGTACGCTGTGTGAAATCTGCATGTTTTTGCTGCATCGTGTGCAGTATTGCACTGTTGGTTATAGTAATGGTCACTGAGACAGCATAGCTCTTTTTTTGTTTTATCACTAACCTTACGCTGTCCTCACCTGCCTTATAACGCTGCCACGTCAAGAGAGAGGACGCCTCACAGCAGGTACAGTGACCCTTATTAATTCTGTCCAAACTGTTTTCTACAGTTTGCATACGAGACGGAATTGCCTGCATGCATTTCGGGTCGTGTGAACTCGGCTGTGTGGTTCCTGTCTGTCCCGGTTTGTCTTCCACAAATGTCTTTCAACAATACAAGGGGGAAGCAAAGAGTTGAATGTGGAAATCTCTCACTCTTGACGTCATTTAATCAAGCCCTATTTGTAAATTTAAGGATGGGTTCAGTGTATTTTCTGCTGCAAAAAATGCACAATTTCTGAAGCCCTTCTGGGAATTTTCGTGTCATTTCGGTTCCACTAAAATCCAATATTGCAACTTTTAAAGTTCCCTCCCGAGAATTAGCATCTTGTTGGTTAGTGTGCGGCAGTCTGTAGTGTCTGTCTGCAAGATAATCCACATCAGTTAATCCAGATTAAAGCTCTACAGCCTGCCGCCACAGATTGCATAACCGTCAGAGTCGCCAGTCAGACATGTGGACGCAGACGCAAAGGCTGTCAATTAGCAGCACGCTGCCAAAATACCAAAACAGCCAAAAGGCCTGAAGCATTTTAAAGAATTATTGTAAATAGATGTTATATTGGGAAAAACATTTCAGAAGCATTTCCTCCAGAATTCCTCAGAAGATCTTCGACGTTGCATTCGTCTTTTTTTAAATTATTTCTGTTTGTGTCTCCTTCATTGTTATACAGGCCACGCAGAGGTTTTAATTAACATGTTTCCATGTGTGTTTATCAGGTTTTCTGGACTCTGAGCCACTAAGAGAGGGCGATGAAGACATGGCATCAGAAGTCAACTTGGACTCCAGCCTGACGGAGGAGGAGAGACAGGAGATTCAACAAGAGTTACTGAAGGTATGTTCGCCCAAACTCGAGGGGCAATTTCAGAAACGAGGTGTTGATGGTATGAAGATGGCTAAGTTGCGCTTTTCTCCCTTTTTTTGTGCGTCCAGCTGGAGGACGAGATCGGTACGCTGAGGCAGGTTTTGTCGTCCAAAGAGAAGCAGCACGCAGAGCTCAAACAGAAACTGGGCATGACCTCTCTGAACGACCTCAGGAACAACTTAAGCAAAGGATGGCACGACATGCAGACGTCCACAGCGTGAGTTAAAGCGTGTGTGTTGGTGCGAGACCGAGAAAGAAAGCGTTTACAGGTTTCATCGAGTTGAAGTGAAGGGGAGAGAGTGTGTTTGCGTTTGCAGAATGACAGAATGGCTTTTCTGTTTGCTGTCAACACAAACAAGTCTTTCCAAACCTCACACAAGTTAAGAGGTTCTGTTGTTTAACAGCCACTCCAGACTGAGCGCCTGTTATTGCACACATACATCAGAAACCCAATTACAAAGACATAATCCTCCGAAGCTAAACAACATGTGTGTTTGTTATCGTAGCAGACATCACAAACCTGATTTAAAAAACCCCATGAGAATGGCTACGCAGTGCTAAAGGCTATTGCTGACCTCATTACACAGTTATCTGAACATGTTCCTGATGTGTTTAACTGTATTGTGAGCAGCAAAAACCATCTCTAATGTTCCAAATCTGGAGAGGACTCGCGCAGAGAAAATGATTTCCGCATTAGACCATCAGCTACGAGCTGTAGACAGAGGAGAGCAAGGCGATCCTCCAAAGGCCGTCCTTCTTATCCCGTTACACTTCGACCTGAAGATCACTTTACAACACACAGTCGCCGTCCTCATCTATAATGAACCAGCGTGGCCAAACGGGAGTGTAAGTGTCGGATCGGGGAAAGAAGGGAAAACGTGGAGGTGTGGAATCCTTGATGCAAATGTCAACAAATGCAAATGTGGCTTTGTGTCGGCGTGTGCTGTAAGAGTGCAGCATGCAACAGATAATTATTAAGACGATGACAAAGCATTTTTAAACGAGGTGCGTGGGCTTTTTTTTAATCAGAATCAGAGACAGAAAGGAGTTTATTGCCAAGTACGTTTTCAAATATGAGGAATTTGCCTTCATTGTGCACAATAATTACAAAGAATAAACAATAAACAAAGTACTGCAGTCCAGAACATGAATAAACTTTTTTTAAATTACCATAAATGAAATATGTAGCCATATATACACCGTTTTATGGTAATATGTGCAAGAGGTGGTGTCATTACGATGGTATTAGTAAAAAAATGTATGTGAATAGTCTTAATGACCCAAATGCACTTTGAGTCAATGATCCCATTTGTTTTATCTGCCTCTGTAAAAAAAATATGATATGCTTGTGTGTGTTTTGTTCACGTGTTTTTCCCAGTCGTTAGCATCTACGTACGTTTTTTTGTGAATCCGGTGCATGCGGTTTGTTGGGAATAGTAACGACACGTTCTGGATGCCTTCTGTCTGTCTCAGCTACAAGAAGACATCAGAGACGCTGTCCACGGCGGGACAGAAAACCACCGCCGCCTTCAGCACGCTGGGCAGCGCCATCACAAGGAAGTTTGGGGACATGAGGTACGCGATGATGTCACACGTTCTTTGTTTACAGATGGCATTGTCCGTGTTGACTGAAAACATGGCGGACACAAGTCATCCACTGAATTGTGTCGCTCTGTTGACGGTTGCACTCGGATCGTCTCCTTGAGTCCAGAAACATGACTGTATTTAACCCATCCTAAAGATCCCATCATCAACACATTTGCATGTCCGCCCCCCCCCCCTCCTCTCAGAGAGTTGTGACTCTTCGCTCTATCCTGCTCAGGGCAAATTGAGATTACGTAAACCCGCATTAAGCTGCTTTCTGTGGGAGCCGAAGGGCCAGAGGCAAAGTCTGTCCTCCTCGGTCACCGTCTTTCTCTCGCTCTCTCGTCTCGTTGCCTCTCTGTCGCCGAAAGTCAACACAACACAAGCCTGCATTGTTCTGTATGGAATAAATATAGCATTGTGTTTGTGTATGATGACAACAAAAGAAACTAGAGTGTAACTAAAGACAGTAAGTGTGTAGTTCCAAACTCTTATATCAGAGGTCTTCAATGTTTTCAGGCCACGGACCCCCAAGGCTGACCCAGTAGAGCGGCCCCCTATTACATATCGTATAAAATTGTAGTCCTTATTAAACCGGGCCTATAATAATGTGTAGTGCAGCCTGTAGTGCCATGTATAACAGTACTTTGTAATGATGGATGTATACAATGCTAAACCACAGATTCATATTTTAATTCTATTTTCTAAGTTACAATTTCACAACATAATATTAAACAAACAGGAATATATTTGCTTATTATAGTTGTATTCATGTTAAGGTGTATTTTATTTTTATGTAATTACTTGGACTAAATCTGGTCATTCATAAAAAGCATGACAGATATGTTTATTTTAATGGCCACAGGGAGTGTGTTATGTTTAGGACAGATGGGGTGTTGTGTAGCTGATATTCCTGTTTTTGGAGTATAAATACAGGAAGGAAACAATGCACTATCTTTGGTTGTTCCAGCATGGTTGGTCTAGAGTTGCTCTTCCCTCGGAGGTATGTCCCCCCCCGTGGTTTATGGCTCCTGGTGTGTTGGACTTTTTGGTTTGTGTGCACACATTTTTATTTATAGATTTGTTTTGCGGTGGAATGCTGTTTGATGTGTGTTTTTGCATGTCGTTTTGTCATGTTAGCCATCTTCAAACAAGTTTAATTCTCTGTGGACTCGGCTTCAAAATCTGATTGTGTTTCTGTGTCACAGTAAGGGTTTAATAACTCATTAATAATAATAATGATGATGAAGATAATAATACATTTTATTTGTATAGCGCTTATAAAGTTCTCAATGACACTCAATCAAATCTCAAATAAATAAAATAAAAACAACACAGTAAACAAGTTAAAATCACAGATCAACACATTCAACAAATAACTGATTCTGTTTATTCTTACTGTGTGTGTTTGTGTGTGTGTATTTCCTTTCATCATTGACTTGATTTAAGGTTTAATGTGAGTGCTTGTAGTGTTGTTTTTGTCTTTTATGGGTTTTTTTTTAATACTACACACCTTTTTAACAATGTATGGCCAAGAAAATCTGCTTATTTTGATCAAAATATATATTTTTTTTCTTCCTGGAAAAGAAAATCAGCTAGTACCAACCAATTTCCACTATGACATCCAACTATCTGCAACCTAAACGATTTAATCAAATTCCTCCCAAAACTCGTCACGATACGGACGCCAGACACTCTTGAAATTCCCTTTCACCTCGACCTGAAACTTCAGCAGAACATTGTTATTTTGTTGGTTCTCATCAATGATGCCTCCAGTTTACCTCCGTGTTCAAATATCAGATATCAGATTACCTTTCATGGTGAAACAGTGTGTGTGTTAAGAGTGTGTGAGGCCTGTCAAAAGTCTCCTAAACGTGTTTTCCATCTCCCTCCATGCTTCTCCAGGTCCAACTCTATAGGGTAAGAGTCCCACAGCTGATCACGTGGTGATCAGTTGCTTGTCTCGTGTCAGAATCACATCCAATTGATTTCGGTCTCCGATAAGCCAAAGCAAATTGGCTGAATGAATCATGTGAGCAACTTGTCCCGGACGTTCCCAGTTAGAACCTAAACCGATGCTGGAATTTGGTATGAATATGGAGTTGCAGCCGTCGTCCTGAGTCTTAGATAGATGACACATCCTCTTTGTCTGCGGCGAGGTTACCTACCCTACTTCCCTACTTCTCTACCAGTAGATCCATCAGCTTCCCTGCCAAACTTCTGCTTATCAGACCCCCCCCTTCTCTCCATTTCATCCTCTTAGAGAGGTTCTGTAAAAACGATTTCTCTTGTTTTTGTGTGCTAATCATGAACTCCTCTCTCACCACGCTCCCCGGAGACAGCTACTCTATCAGACACTCTATGAGCATGCCCACCATGAGGTAACGGGGGTGTGTGTGCTGCAGTTTTTGTGTGTGTGATGGAGGATTTTCCTCATATAGTAACACCTGGTACAGTGCTACTTTAGTGTTTTTGTCTCACGTGTCCTCGAGTACCAGAGGTGTTTTCATATAGTATTTATGTGTGCCGTTACAGTAAATGCTTACTGTTTTATATATATTTATTGTTGTCATACATTCATTTTAACGGAGTCACATTTTGATTGTGAAAATAGATAAACAACTTGTGAGGGTGGTTCTAAAAAAATGTGTCTTTCTGTGTTTTTTTTACAGAAACTCTCCCAGCTTCAAGTCTTTTGAGGAGAAAGTGGAGACTACGGTGACCAGCATTAAGGTAAGCTCTCTCTCTCTCTCTGTGTGTGTGTGTGTGTGTGTGTGTGTGTGTGTGTGTGTGTGTGTGCGTGCGTGTGTGTGAGAGAGCATTATTAAGCTTCTAAACGGTCTCTCACTGATTTCAAGGCATTAAAAATGTCACGCAGAGTGTCTTTTAAAAGCACTGATTCTATTATGCAAGACATATTCAGCGTAACTGAACACGGACAGAAATACTGTCTCTCACAGTCGTTCCATGTAAAGCCTGCTTTGTTTTGCTCTACAGTAGCGAGCTGTGGAAGCCACACGGAGGAGGAACGTTGTAAAAATGTCGGTGAAGCAGAGAGAACCCAACACTGTAATCTGGGTGTAATTGCCAGCTTACGCTGTTGACAGTGAGCCCGTTGGTTATTTATATTCTCACTGATTCAGTCTCAGCAGGAGCAGAATGCCATCCTTTGTCTGTTACTTTGCAAGGATCCTGTAAAGACCAGCGTCTGGTCTATGATTACTGCAGACTTCCCTCTTTTTTCCCCGATTTTTATCATGTCAAAGGGCCTTTTAATAGAAAACCAAGCACTTCTTAAGGTCATGAAACCCTCTCAAAAAAACGCAGCGTAAGCTCAAAGATACACTCTCCACCTCTCAGTGTTGAAAGCCCTTTAAATGACTTCCTGAAAGTTCACAGCTTGTTATCCTCTGATACGCTGGCTGGGATAGTGGAAGTCTTTGTGAAAGTCTGCCCCCCGGAGGTTATCCTGCAGCACTGCAGCAACGACGTCAAGACAGACTGATGACATCACATTTTTTTGTGGTGCTTTTTTCACAGACGAAGGTCAACAGTCCAGGGCCAGGGGGCAGCTTTGAGGAAGTCCTCTCCTCCGCGGCCAACGCAAGCTCTCAGGACACGCCCACTAACAACTTGACGGACAGCTGCGAGAGGCCGTGTTAGAGGCGGGACTTCAACCCGGGAATCTGCTGTGTGTTGCAGCACTTTTGTCACATATCTTACTCGATTGCTCTCACTGAAAATGTTACTTTTATCCGATTTGATGCTTTTGCAAAAGATGTTTGCGATTGGAGGAAATTTCCTGCAACGTTAAATTCTTAGACTCGATAGAAAATCGAGGTGATTTTGGACCAACTTTTACCTAAATATTCTAACGTGGCAGTTATTAAAGGACTCTTTGTCAGTGTGGTGACACAACTAATGTCACCTGCCCTTGTTAGACTTGATCACAAGAGGGTTGGAGGGGAGACGCTTTAGATTAAATAGATTTCAGGTCAGCTCCAGAAGCGAAACCCTGTATTTCTTCGTCTCGTGTTTTGGCTCACTTACAGTCGTCATCCTCTCACCACGAGTGAAACTCCCCCTTCAATTACAGCTGGAATGCCTCAGACACAGAATCAGAGGTCACGGGTTCTTTAGCTATGTGAATTTGACTTAGCAGCCATGTTTGGTACAGTATCACACCTACACCATTATAACTTTGTTACCAAAAAAAACTACAATTTTGTTACATTTTCAACTACCTTGTACTTTTTACAAAACATTTTAAAAGAAAGCGTTACATGTAACCCACGGCGACGGGGCCTGGGTGAAACCAATGTTTGTAAACTTGTATAAACGATTTTACACTAAGACAGAAGATCTTTTTGTTGAGGCGACTAAAAATACATTTTGTTGGGGTCATACTACTTTGTCTCAATCACAGTTGACTGTTGCACATTTTCCAGTGCTGACAGTTTGGGTCAGGCTCTATTTGAATGCTGAGTCGTATTTAAAATGGCATGCAAATTTAGACTAACGAGTGTAGAGGAAGAACAGAAGCGCTGTGTGTTTGCCAGCGCGGTGACATACATGACTGTGTGGCTGTGATGTCATCCGTTTTTAACTCTTCCTGGTGCAGAATTAACCTGTTACATGCTGGAAGACAACATCACTTGTTACCGCTTCAATCATAAACAGTTTGGTGCCGCAAAAGTCCTTTAATTTTAGCGTAAAAACATTCCACGTGAAGTATGGCCACTGCATTACTTTGCCATCAAAGTGACATTTCCCATTTTGTGTTTCTTATATCGTCTTTCGTGTGTTTTAAAGATGTTATTTTCTTTGCTGTGGTTTGAGGCGAAGCACCAGATCGTTTCATGTACATTCAGTCAGTCCATTAATGAAGTAATGTAGCTAGAAATGCATGTCCTGTCATCGGAAAACCAACTACAGCATTGTATCTTGGTTGAAAGCAAACTGAACTCACCTCCAGTTAAAGGAATACAAAATATTTTTAATAAAACTCTAAAATATAGCACCCGACATAGTAATCTGTGTATTTATCTGTATCAATAACACAGCATTATATGTCTTTTTATAGCTGATGGAACGATATTAAAGATCATTTCATCCAAACCAAATATCACAGATGAAATGTTGACAAATAACTGCAATAAAACTAACACAGTGACAAATGTAATAATGTAACTGAAGTTCTACTTAATATAACATCTGACTGGAAACACTGAGTTGTTACTAACATGTTTCTGTGTATTGAACAGTAAAGCGGCGTCAGAAAACCCATGAACACTATTTCCAGCACCACTGTCACATTTAAGAGGATACCCCTATCATGAAATATCTGCCAGATGATATATTATCTAAAGTGTATCTGTCAATGGATTGGAAACTTACAATAAAACCTGGTGATGTAAAGAAATGTCAGCGTTAAGTAACAGTTTCTCTCCTTACAGTAGTAGTAATGTAACAACATATATGGGAATGTATACATTATTCTCATTACATTTGTGTTTCATCCGGGTGTTCTTGCAGCAGGAGTTGTGAGATTAATTATATAGTGATGCTGTGCTTTCCAGGACAGTATGAATGAGACGACTGGGCTGAAACAGCACATAGGAGACATCCATGCAGCGTCATCCTCGCTTCTACTGCAGCGAACGCCTCACATATGAGGAGACCTGATCCTGTGACGCGTTCCTCGTACACACATTTGTTTTTACTGTCCCTCCACGAAGGTGTGTGTTACAGCCGAGGTGTGTGTTAAGTCGTATTGGGCTGTGAGGATGCTGTGCCGGTCCTACCGCTCTTCGTTTCATCCGTTTTAGTCATGTGACTTCCTCTCTCGTCATTCAAAGAGCTCAGGAGCTGCAGCACCTCCGGGTGGTGGAAACGGCCTGACAGAACAAAAAATAGCAATGCAGGTAAAATATGTAGATTTGTCTGTGAAAAGTCAAAATCAGTTTAAATGATTAAAATGATAATCCAGAGAGAAACGGAAGGCCGTACCGTCGGTGGAGTCGAAGAATTCCTGCAGTCTTCCCGGCGTTTCCTCCAGCTCCTCGTACTCGTGAGCCTGCAGGATCATCTCCAGGAGGTCAAACTGTTTCACCAACCGGGCCTCTGCACTGCTCTGGTTTTCATATTCCTGCAGAAAAAGCAACGCGTACGTTCATACAGCCCGTTATTGCATCCATTTAATTATCATTGGTGAGCCACAAACACACCAGATGCGTACCTCCCAGAGTCCATACATCTCCTGTTTGAGTCCCTCCGGCAGAAGAGCTGATAGATGCCTCATCGCTTCCTGAAAGAGAGGTGAGGTCGGAGAAATTAGAAAACCATCGTTTATTTAACAGACTGTGTTTAGAGGCCTTCACTTGCCTCTTCTCGCCTGTGTTTCTCAGCTTTACTGATGTTGTCTGTTGGAGCGATATCTCCCACAATGCACTCTGCCATGTCATGAACCAGAGCCAGCTTTATACATCTAAAAGACAAGTGAGAGAATGATCTGGACGTTGTTGCATAAGAAGATGTGATTTTAACTGAATGCTTGGCCTGATGACGCACCTGTCCTTGTTGACTGTGGGGTCCGTGATGGTCAGAGACATCATGGCCATGCGGTACATGTGGTCGGACACGCTCTCTGGTTTCTGGACATTACTGTACACCCAGCCGGTCCGTGGGACCCTCTGCGGGTAACACCGACCACAACACACGGTTAATCAGTGGAACCGCGGAGGGAAAGTAGATCCACTTTATCTCATGTCTCCCGGCGACTTCCACCAGCTTTACGGCAGAAAACATGCTTGAAAATGTTTTATTTGACTGCAATTTTGTTTTCAATGCGGGACATTTTAACAACGCAGCTCTATCAGAGCAAATTATGAAGACAAGCTATATATCTGTATAAGTTACAGGTCATTTTTGGGAGGGACTAAATCAACAATAAAGTCGTCGGAGTCTCAGGAGAAGTCTTACTTTGAGCTGTCCGATAAGCTTCATGAATTGCAGCATATTGCTCACGGCTGTTGTCTCCATGGAGGCCGCCATTACTGTCCGCGGCGCTGACCCGGATGCAGACAGTAGATTCACCCATGTAGTTGCACAAAACAGCCGCCAGGTGGCAGCACCAACAACATAACAAGCCTCAGTGGGAAATAGATACTACACTCAAATCCTCGCGCCGGTTAGTGCTGTTGTTTTAGTCTGCATCAAATCGAACTAATTATTTACCCAATATTGTTTTTGTCCTCGCCTTGGACGCGATATTTTAAATCAGTCACATGAAAACCATAGGTGGCAGTAGCGGGAACAAGCGACGACGTATAAATGGCACGAAGAAGAATTCCTACCGGAAGTAAGAGAAGCGGGAGATTGGAAGACGTAAACAAACTGAAATTCGGTTCATCTGGCAAACATGTTGAAGAAGGCGCCCAAGTTGAAATATATAATCAAAACGAAATCGAAGAGTTCAGTAAAGATGGCGACGTCGTCGGAGGCAATGGTACGTAAATCAACCATTACGTCTCGACATTGTGTTTGTGACTGTCGCCTTTGTTTGTGGCTAACGCTAACTAGCCGACAACATGACAGCTGCTGATCAATAAACGAGCTAATGTCTTCTCTTTTTTCTCTCAGATTGAACTCGCAACGCTGCTGTTTTTGAACAGCCTCGCCGAGGAGGCCAAGTCCAAGGCTTTCGAGGAGAAATGTGCAACGATCAGAACTCAACACCTGAGAGCCGTCTCCAAGGTCAGTCCGACAACAACAGCAGTCCAACTCGGATTGTATTGTCTACGTTTGTCCTCGACTCACAGGCCATTCAACATTAAACAGCTCTACCACACACACACACACACACACACACACACACACACACACACACACACACACACACACACACACACACAGCTGCTGCTGTCATGTTATTATCTGTTAACTAATAATTAATTAGTTGTTTGTCTATAAACAAATGACATATTGTCTTAAACTATGAAAGGTTCAGAGAGGGCTTTTCGGTTTATGTCTGTCTATTTTATACTGTTTCAGTAATATTGTAACGTGACATCAAATTAATATATAAAGGCCAGTCACAATACTTTGAATACTTCTTAGAAATTAGATTTAATTGGCATGTCCATGTCTACATTTTCTGGAAATGGCCCACATATTATTGGCTATTAGACAACAGCAGCCCTCAAAATGAATATTTTTCTTTTACAATTGAAGTTTAATGGTTAATGGTTTTAGTTTTGGGGCAACGGTAGCCCAGTCCATGCTTGGGAACTGGACTATCATTCAAGTCCTGACCAGTCAGTGAGCGTGGATTGGTAGCTGGAGAGGTGCCCTTGAGCAAGGTACCACCCTGCTTATTGCTCAGGACCCTAACATCACTCCACCAATTTGATTTTAATGATCAAATTTAGATGGCAACTATCAAAATCTCTCTTTTAAATAAGGACTCAAACAAACACATCAGTGTATTTTGATTTATATAATATGTTAGAATTCTAACCATTCTTACTAATGATGCAATTTTTTTGATGTCACCATTTGAACAAAAAGTAGACTTACGCAGATTTTCTTTCTTTGTAGAAAATGTTGAAAAAATCAAGGGGGTGAAGACAGCGAAGTACGTCATCATTATTTTAATATTTTCTTTTTATGACTGTTGGTTTTCATGTGAAATGCCTTTTCTTGTGTTTTTATTCTATCCCTTGTGTATCTGATTTCCTGTCAAAAGAATCTTTTCGTTCTTTTATTAAATTCTTTTGAATCTTATTACGACCCATATTTCAGTATAATAAAACATACCATCCTTGGAATCAGCACTGATGTCCAATAAATTTAAAGAAGAAAGAAAAGACACTTCTGAGCCTGTCGGTGGTAAAAACAAGCATTTTTAGTGAAAGTAAAGTTGAACTCGCGTTGCTTAACTGCCCTCGCAGTCCTCAATACTGGACCAATTTCAAAAATGGTTGTCCACGTTAGTCATTTCTACATAAAAATGTGGGAAATGAGGTTGAAAATACTGAAGTTACACTTAATCAGTGATGTCCTGCGGGAAGAATCTGATCTGATCCGACACCCCCAGTGAGCATAGCCATGTCATGTTTATGTTCCTAGTCACATTGAGGAAGGCGTTTCTGGGTTTTAGAAGCCTCACTGTTCTGACCTTTGAACCCCTGGAACCTTGTTCTCTCCTTGATTCTTCTATTCTCACGACAGAGCCCTTGAATATTTTTGCATACATTTTTGAGTTCTTCCCAAATTTCCAGCAGGACGGTTAGTCCAATGTCGGGGAGACAAACTTCTTCTCACTCTACTGTACCTCACAATCATGATGTCATCTATGAATATGTATTGCATGAAGATTGATTGATGATGCTGTGCTGCAGCAGCTGGCTGCACATCCAGAAGTGTTCTCCTATCGCCGTCCTCTCTAGGTTTGCTTTCGTTCTTGAGGGGTTTGAGAAATGCACTCTTCTTGCTCTATCAAAAATAAAGAAGTAGCCATGCCTGTTCATCTGTTCATGTCTCTTCATGTCTGAGCACCTGTTGACAATTTCAGCCAGCGTAGCGTAGCCCTGTCCAGCTCCTCTTTCTGGCAGTGTAACTTTTAGCCCCGCGTCTCTCAGCCAATAAATCAACTGCAGCGTAAAAATCTCACTGCAAAGCTCATGCTGATTCCTCCTTTTGACTTCTTTCCAGACCAGCCCGAGAAAGCACGGCAGTCCATTTTGGCAGAGATGTTGTTATGATAACTCGCTCTGCCTTCCTTAATAAGATGCACATGGTTCATATCTTTGTCCTGAGAAAGCATGGAATAATTGTAGTCTAACAACAGTGTGACAAAATGTTTTGAAATGAACGTGTTTTGATTCTATGAGATTTGACAGGCTCTTAAAGGATTATGGACTGCAGGAAAAAAAACGAGAATTGCAGAGTTCAAATCTGTTTTGAGAACCACAGAGTTCCCAAAACAGGCGATAATACGCGCCAGGACGTAGCTTTTATCACCTCCTAGTGTTTTATGGGAATCGCAGATCCTCCAGCTCTCTCGATGGGAGGTAGTCAAATCAACTTGTATTTGTTTTTATTCCACTGAATCCAGAGCAAGGAGTGCCTCATCGTGGCTTCAGTTGAACTAAATCTCAAAAGCTTGGGCACATTGTAATCGCAGTGTTCCTTCCTTCTGTTCCACCATTGTGACATCATCCAGAGTTTGAAAGCTGGTGTTAATCTTGTGATGACATATTAAACAGTCATACTTCATTGTTAAATGGAACCACATGAGGACAATATTACATTGTCATGATCACACACTCTATTTGCTGTTAGCCTGAGCACAGACTGTACGATTTTAAAGATACGGGTCAAAGAGGGGTTCTTTGTGTTGATGTGATTTTAAAAAACAAGCTCTGCTCTACTGTGGCGGGACATTTATAGCCGTGATGCTTTGATATATAGTGTATGGTATAAAAATGTCATTTAAAAAGCAGTGTTGACTAAATGATGTCAATGCAAATTCTATCAATCTGCTCAAATAATCAAAATATCAAAGGCAGTCTTGATGATAATTACTATTAATTTACAAGTTAGAATTATAGTCGATAATAAAATGTCAGAAAATGTCATTGATAATAATAATAAATGAAGCGTATGTGAGGATTTATTGGACAAGACCCTGTTTGACGTGATAATGGCTCGGGAGGAGGGTTGTGACGGACGGGTAATGCAGCAGAGGGGGTAGAGTGTGAGTACGTGTGGGGGGGAAACGGCAGAGACAAACCCACAAGCAGCTTGCTCCAACTTATATCAGATCTGGGATGTGACTATCATATGATGGTTTCTCTCCTGCGTGCTTTCAGCGTGGCATTGTGCCGGTGTGAGTGATCTCATGGAATGCACATGGGATTTTTTTTTTTTGCTCAAGAAAATCTTCAGCCGAACTCTGCACTCGACCACTCTCTCCCCCGGACTGGAGTCTCTACATGGACCCGTTTGAATCCATTTTTATGGATACGTATTTAGAAATGCACCTCGTGGGATTTGGGATGTGATGCAAGCCTTCTTCGATGCCGCACAGAAGGTGAAAATGCGTATACAATCTTTATTTTGGATTCTGCACTTCATAAATCTCACGCAAGGCCGAGAAAACACAAGACGTAAGTATTCACGCCTAACTTGTCATCCTCAGCTCCCTATTACTGTTCTTAGACATGTGCCCTGCCCCCTCTTTCCAGTGGTAGATATTAAAGCATAAGTAGATATACTACATATGAAGACAGTAAATGTGTTCTTTCAGCTTTCAGGGACAATAGATTTCCATTGGTTTTACCCACATGCATGCTATGAATTTGAAAGCTTAGCCCTGCTCTCATAAAATAATATTTCCTCAAGAATGTCATACTGTAAGTTGATTATGCTCGAGTATATCTCTCTTTTTTTCTATTTCATTCTGAGGAGCACAGGAAGAATATAAAATCACGCGGCATCGGTGAGGATCTTTTATCCCTTTTCTTCCCAGGTGGCTCCACCAGCAGACTCTGTCCATCAGGCTGTGTGACATGCTCTCCCCTGAACGGCTGTCTGTCCTGCAAGCCTCGCCTCTTCTTCTACTTGGAGTTGGATGGGATGCAGCAGAGGGGCACCTGCCTGTCCTCATGTCCCCGGGGTCACTATGACGTGCGCTCGCCACACATCAGCACCTGCGCCAGTAAGTACCGATGGGCACATGTACGAGTCGGCGTGTCAATGCCGTCACCCTACGCTCACCAATGTACACTTCCCACCGGCCTGCAGGATGCAAGGAGCACTGCGCTTCCTGTTTCAGTGAAAACTTCTGCACGCACTGTCACCCTGATCACTTCCTGTTCCGGGGCAAATGCGAGCACAGCTGTCCAAGCGGGCTGACTGCAAACACGGTACTGCGAGAGTGCACAGGTGAGGCTCCGTCCAGCCCGTCTCTCATGAACAGTCGGGGGAGCCAAACCTCAATGTGAGATGTTTGTGTCCCCCTGTGTCAGAGTGTCCTACAGGCTGCGAGGTGTGCGTGAGCAGGAACATGTGTGTGAAGTGTAGACCAGACCTGTACTTCCTCCAAGGCCAGTGCCACCTCACCTGCCCGAGGGGATATGAGCCTGATATGCAGCTTTTGCAGTGCATCGCCCAAGGTTAGAGAAATTCTCTTTCACCAACTGTTTCCACACAGTTCAGATGTCAAATACACTGTCTTGTGTTTTCATCTCTTTCCACGTGTGAGTGTCGGTTCTCGTCATCATCATCATCATCCTCATCTCTCCTCATAGTGCACTGTGAGGTTGGGGGTTGGACAGGTTGGGGTCCATGTGATCGGAAAAGGAGCCTGTGGGCCTACAGTAAGGGGCAGGAGACACGTAACCGACAAGTTATGCGGCCTCCAAGTGTCTACGGTGACCCCTGCCCTCACGTGTCAGAGATCAGGGAGTGCGTCATTCAAAAGAGACCAAAGTAGGTTGTAATAAGTTGAAAGAGAGCCCATTATATTATGCTTCTTAGTGTACTTGTTGCCCATTTTACATTGTTCCCGGTTAAACTATTGTATCCTATGTATTCATCTAAAAATAGAACAGATTTTTCTATGCAATCCAACAGAAATGAATAAAAGTGGAAGGATGGACATGATTATCTTTTTATACATTTCTTGTGTTGCTATAAATTCAACATCTTTGCTGCATCGCATGGGTTTATGGTCTCTGCCATTTCATATAAAGAGCAGTATTGCACTAAATTGATGCCACTTGTGTCCAACCATGGTTAAATTACTGGTGGCTCGCTGTCAGGGTTTTCTGGGAATAGAATAGAGACATTGTTAATGTTATTAGTAATACCTGTGCTTTTCCTTCTATGACCATACAATCATTAGTATAACACACAGACTTCCAAATGTTAATGGAAAATAAGAAAATCTATACATGTATGTTTAAAAACAAATGTTTTATGATTTAATATTATTAAATGTATTTAATATATTATATTAACATGGATATTTTCCACCACTTGCAACTCCTTGGAACATCTACAGTGTCTGTATATGAGTCATACGTGCGTGGACTCTGACGCACGCTACGTGCTGTGCGCAGCTGTACTAGATCTTCACAACACCTGGGTCGCATTAGAAACGACGTGAGGCCGATCCAGCAGCGCTGAAGTCAGTGGGGCTCGGCCGCCACGGGGTTCCCGACGATAACGCCGTCATTGCTCGGCTTCCATAACTTTACAACCAAATATAAATGCAGCTTTATGAATTTCTTCCGCCGAGGACGCTTCTTGAGGTAATCCAGTGTTCAGGTGAGCGCGTTAATAGTGACGGTAAATAGCCAGGAAGCTCACCGCTAACATGCTAATAACATGCTAGCGATGCTGTCAACTTTACATTAGCCAACGTTAGCTGCACGTTAGCTTTACATTAACTTTTACAGCATATCGGTTATAGTGTTAGTTAACATTTAACTCATTTTAAACGTAGCTGCAATGCTAATATGTTTACTAATTTAAGGCAGCTAGCCAGTTGGCTAACGCTAGCTTAGCAGTAGTTGGGTGTGTGACGTTAGCTCTGTCAAACAAGAAAGAGGCCTTTGATATAACTCGTAATGAAGTGCAAATGTAGGGATGTCGCCCAGTATCATGTGACATATTTTAATTTCCTAAACTATGATTATTTGGAAACTTTATTTCCCGGATGTATATTTGTAGACACCATAACTGTATGCTGTGTGTGTGTGTGTGTGTGTGTGTGTTTGTGTGTACGAGGGCGTTCCCAAAACTATCAACACAGCAGCGCATGCCAAGTGGGAACTACACCAAATTGCATGCCTGTTTAAGTTTAATTATACATTTTTAATAGTTTTGTAATACAATGCAAGTGTTGACATGTAGTGATAGTTCCGTGTTTCTCTTTGTAGCATGGCAGGCTGTGGAGAAATGGACTGTAAGGTGAACGCCCCGGCCCCCTCCAAGCTGATGGAGGAAGTAGGGGTCACTCATGCTACGGACCCATCCGGTTCCTCCGCCGCCACCCCGGAGTGTGCCATCTGCCTGCAGAGCTGCGTTCACCCCGTACGCCTCCCATGCCTTCACGTCTTCTGTTTCCTGTGTGTGAAAGGCGCCTCCTGGCAGAGCAAGCGCTGCGCTCTCTGCCGACGAGAAGTCCCGGAGGACTTCCTGGAGCGGCCGGTTCTCCTGTCGCCCGAAGAACTGAAAGCGGCGGCTACAGGGCTGAGCCGAGGTGGAGGGACCGGGGCCGGATCCCGTGGAGACTATGCATGGTACTATGAAGGGCGCAATGGCTGGTGGCAATATGATGAGAGGACCAAGCGTGAGCTGGAGGAGGCCTTCATTAAAGGCAGGAAGAGCACCGAGATGCTGATCGCAGGCTTTCTTTACGTGGCCGACCTGGAGAATATGGTGCAATATCGGCGGAATGAGCATGGCCGCAGACGCAAAATCAAGCGTGACATCGTAGATATCCCCAAGAAGGGAGTCGCAGGACTGAGGTTAGACCCCGAACCTGCCCCCATTCCTGCTCTCCCAGTTGTCACCCCAGCTGCAACAGAACGCGTCCGCTCAGCTGATGGGTCGGATACTGATGGCCAATCGCATGTTTCATTGTTTGGGATTATGGCGTCTCTTCCCCCGGTTAGACCGCCAACACTCCTGGGGCGCCATCTCACCAGTCCCCTTCCACCCTCACCATCAAGCGTGGAAGAGTCTTTCTCCCAGCTCCTCATCAGCCAGCCCGAGGGCGAGGAGGTGGACGGGGACGATGTGTATGTATCCGGCAGCAGCGAGAGCGAGGAGGAAAGGTTGTGTGAGAGAGGGAGAGAAGAGGTGACGCAAAGACCGTTAAGAGAGAGCCAGCCAGCCAGAATGCCTCCGAGGGGCGGGCCATCCAGCTCCTCGCTCAGTCTCCGCTCACGTAGTCCTGATGGACAGTGCACTGTGACCGAGGTGTGACTGGACACTGGTGTCTGATCTGCAAATGACAGCGCTTAAATGTTAATCAGGTGGGGGGGGGAGGCGGTTTGAAACCTAATATGCATCTTTAAAGGCTCCCTTGAAATGAGTGTTTATCGTGTTATTTGTGCCACTGGGTGTTTTTAACCCCATCCGTCATGTGCCAAATATGATCCTGAACTTAATTTTACTTACTTTTTATTTCAAGATGTTCATGGGTTATTCAAAGATCTCAATTCAATTGAATGTAATCTTAGTTTTGGGATCCGTTTAACCATTTTTTTCCAAATGTGGAGGTCCACCAAACTAACTTAACGAGCAGTAGCAGCAATAACATTGGTCACTGCTGTGTACTTATACTTACTTATACTTTTGTATATTAGTTTGTCAATGTTACATGTCATTTTTTTAGCACCAGGGCTAAACTAGTTAAATGGAACAGTGCAGCTATTGCAATTCAGTTAACTGGGTGTACTTTTAACATGCCATAAAACCTACTATTGCCTTTTTATGTGTTTCCACCCCCAAATAATTTCCTTATTAAAAGGTAGAATTTTTATATTGAATTTGGGCATATTGACGAGCTTAATTTCCTGACCCTTTGCAACCCTATAAACATTAAACCATTTCAAGGGACCTTTAACACATTAATTAAAGCCTTTTATTGAAGACTTCAAAGTTTCAGCCAGCAATACTTTGTATATTTTATTTTAGGCCAAAAAAAAGGTGATAGAACTACGGCAACGTCTTAGTTGTCCAAAGACTAACATCTGTCGCTGCATCGTGACATGGCAATACAACCTCTTCTGAAATTACACTACACCCTCTTTGTTCTCTAATCTCATGAGCTCATGTTTAAGTGTAGTCCCCCCCCTCTTTTTTGAAGTGATGATGTTAAATAAATCTTAAACGTAGCAGCTTATGTACATGTTACTGAGGGTTAAAACGGCTCAGTTCTTCTGATTAATGATATTTAAATGTGTGTGTGAGTATGTGTGATTGTGAGACCCTTTTCTCTGTATTTTAGTGTGGAAGCTTTGTTTTAATAATGATGTGTGTTTGCATTGTTGTGAGCGGTGTTGGGTGCTCACAATCTACTGGCAAAACCACTGGAAAGAATTAGGCGATATATATGTAGGGAGACTGATTTGGATTTCTATTTTTTGTCATCGTACTCTGGATAGAGCTGCTATCACAGCGCTGGCACTGACATGTACTTGGATGATCTCAAGCTGTCATCACACTGTTTTTTATTTTGCCTCAGCTGCTCTTATTTCTGTCAACGTTTCGCTGTTACCATCCGAATTACCCAAAGCAAACTTCTGTGTGTGGTGTCAACTAATTAAAAATCTATCTTTAAAAGTATATTTTGGATGTTTTTTTTTTTCTTTATGGAGGAACAGCAATGTTAAGCATCGCTGGCCTGTTTGCAGTCTATATGCGGTATACTTTATGGTTCCACAGGATGGCGCTGTTTCACAACTTAAGCCTTAACCCCACCTGTTGTTTTAGAGCCTTCATGCTCCAGACGGGTTGGGTGGTTGAAAACCTGCCAGTGACGGCAATAAAAACATTTTCTCAATCCTCTCCCTACATAAAACCGTGGTTGTATTTACAGCGCTGAGGTCGAAGGAGCTGTGGGAAGGCGATTTCTTGCTAAACATTTACTGGTGCTGACTAAAGTGTGGGCTTCTGAGTGTACAGGTTTGTGGGAAGATGCCAAAAAAAAAAAAAAAAAAACAAGGCCAGTGCCACCGACATAGCCGAGCTGTAGCGTTGGCCAACTGAAGGAAAACCACAAGCTCCGTGTGTGCAGATGGAGTGTGACTTGAATTAGAAACGTGTCTTAATGAGCCAGCCGCTCAGGCCTCCCATACAACTGTGTGCTCTGTAACTCATGACAAGGGTGGTGGAATGTGTTTCTGCTCTGGGTATGATTTACATCTGAAGCCTTATAAAATATGCTTAACCCCTTCCATTTAAGATTTAATTTAATTTAACTCAAATGTATGGCGTAATGTCCAATTATTGAGAAATCAGACGTGCATTTCAATATTCAGTGTGCATATATTAACTTTTTACTACATATGCAGTATTATGTAGGTAATGACATTAACTGGCATGCTGTGAGAAGATTCGTATGTCATGGAAACCGACTGTATTTAGATTGAACACGTATAGAGCGAGGAGGAGAACCACATTGCGTCCAAGTTAAAAGAAGACAGAAATTGAGTGTGTGTGTGTCTTTGCATGTGTGATACGCAGCCGAACAGACAGACGGGAGACAACACTATATGTTTTCAGACACATGGTTGCCCTTTAACTCCCTTATATGTGCCATCATATCCTGGTCAAATACCTTCTGTAGCCTCCCTCTTCACAAAATACACGCGGCGTCTCCAATCCCTCCACAAATAGTCCCGTCATATCCGCGTCTTTCGCCACCCCGAGGCCCACAGCAGAGCATTGTTGTTGCTTGGATTATTTATGACCTTGTTTTTATTGCACAAGGTCGACTGGCTGTGTCCGTTAAGTGTGTTAAGAAATTAAAGGTATGTCGGTGTGAGGGTGAAGTTACCGATATCTGGCCGTGCACGATGCGTCTGTACATTTTATGTACATTATGTCATTAGTATTGTATCCGTACTGCTTGAATTCACAGACGGGGTATCTCACAACGGGGGCCAGGAATGACCTCACTCCTGTAACCACCATCAGGCTAACACCATTAGATCCTATCGAGTGACACGCCTCCCTAAGCCTGGCGCTACTGAACCATTTATAAGCGTCGCGTCATTACTATGATGACATCTACGATTGTAAAGTTTATATTGTGGGTATTCATTTCTGAAGGCCGTATGTCTGCACAGTCCATTTTTGGTTTTCAGTCTTCATGCTACGCTAAGCTAATCGGCCGCTGGCTCGAGCTTAAGACACACATTGATGTCCTCATCTCTCAGAAGAAGTGAAGAACATAAACTAACATGTTTCACAGTATTATTCCTTTTCAAAGAGCCTACATGCAACAGCAAAAGCAGCAACAACAGGTTGAGTTATTTTGTTGTCGGGGGGCCCTGTAGGCTTCGGCGGTCTCGTCTTTCATTTTTCAGACATGCCAAAATAAGACTACAAAATAATATTGCAGAAGAACTACAACTTTCTTGAAGGTCGGATTCATCGCAGGGCTTTTCTGTTAAACTCAATTAGTTTTAGCTAAAGTGCATAGGTTTATCTAGTCCGTTTTTAAGGGTTTCTGTGCTTGACGAGCTTAAACATGGTCAAAAAAACAGTCAGTACTTATGGTTTACTTTAAACTTCATATATCAACAATGAAAATACAACAGACCCTCCCCCCCGACCACGTCATGGTATGGTATGATCCGCTTTCTCTCTCTCCCACCTGCCCTGTTCAACCCTGTTATACCGCATTAGATTTTCATTTTAATTCAATTTCATTTGTAGTACTTTGTAAAACCAAGTGTGGCTCAGCATTAAAGTGAGATTTCCAGTCACAGTGATTTCAAATACCCCAAAAGTCTGATGTTCTTCATTAGCAAATGTGGGAATGATGGTCCAAAATAATGTTAAAATGTACAGTTTTTTTTTTTTTTAAGGGAACATTTTTGGGGATTATTGTGTAAAGCTCTGTTCCTAGAATCGCCCCTAACTAAGTACACCAAAAGTAAGTGAACTGGCAACTGAATAAATTAGTCTGATTCAAGTCCAAGTCATGTGACTCTAGTCTACTCCCCTGTGTAGTGAACTGCTTTAACAGGAAGTGGTCTTATCGGGGTAATTAGCGTGGCCATTGTCACCTTGTATCACCACAGTACAAATAACAAAGGCCCTACACTTAGATATGACTGTTGCACCTTCTCTGTTAGCAGGTCTCATTCCATTGGTCCATGCTAACCCCGTCACGCTAGCATGCGGACTTTAGCATTTAGCTAATAGTAGTGAGTACAGCCTCACAGAGCAGCTAGCAGTTGTTGTCCTGTTGTGCACTTTATTCCTCTGTGTGTGTGTGTGTGTGTGTGTGTGTGTGTGTGTGTGTGTGTGTGTGTGTGTGTGTGTGTGTGTGTGTGTGTGTGTGTGTTGAACATGCAGGTCATGACCGAAACCGAATTAAAATTGTTGATCCGTCACACGTTAAATAGACTACTATAGTCACCTCTGCCGGGCAACACCAGCTCATCCTACGAGAGCACCCCCGCTCTTGTTTTGAAAGGCGAGCCTTCGCGGGGGTCGTCTTTCAAAGAGAGGGCGATATTTGGGCCCCCATTCTATTTTAATGGAGAGGTCCGAAATTCTCCAGAAAGCCTTTAGGTTCCTCCCGACCGTCCTTGATGGTCCCACCTCTTGTGCCGCGACGTTCATTATCTGGCATTTGAGACGCAGACGCGCTGACAGGTCGGACGTGTGGACGGAGATGGAGTGAAGCGGGGCTGCGACACGTGGTCCAGATGGGACGTTTTGTACCTTGTAGATGAAGTGGGTGAAAGATGGAAGTGTGAGAGTGGTGGGATTTAAAGCACACCTACGGTCTAACAGGGTTGATCCCTGAATTCACAATTTAATCCACCCAGTAAGAACAAGGGCGAAGTTGTTATTGAAGAATAAGCTCATATGGCAGCCATGTGAATGTCATTGATTTTATTTTATCATTTAAAAAGCTTAACCAATATTTAATATCTCATATCGGTGAGGCGAACTAAATTGTTATGTCAGGCCTTTGACACCAACAGGTCACAGAACAGGTGTCCGTCTTCCCAGTGTGTTTTTTAAACCCTGCCCTCACATGTCCGCTGCAGGTGGATGCCAATGAGGGAACATCCGTGTCAACACCGTAGAACCTGAAAGTACACCGACACACACAACGCAAGACATGCAAACCTGTTAACTTTTAACAAGAGAGAACATTCTGTTTTAACGCAAACAGGAAGATCGGAGAACCCCGTTAAAAAAGCTGTGAAGCGGCTCGTCTGCTCCTCTTTTACGTTTAACCTCTGGAACAGGGTGGTCCTGTCACTCTTCTGCCCGCATTTTTTTGCGGGACACACACATACAAGCGGCAGTTAAACGATCTATTTCGAGTCCGTCGCAGTAGCAACTGACACATGCTGCCCCCTCCCCCCCCCTCGAGCCCAGCTCCAATGAATGAGCGGCTTGTCAGGACATAGATGCAGTACAGGGGGCAGAGGGCAGAGGACAGGGGGGACAGGTGGAAGTGGGCAAGAGGAGGCAGGAAGGAGCACGAGATTCACACATGCCTCAGACAACCAAGGAGACATTATGTCAGCAGCCGGAGGCTTATTCAGGAAGATGTAGCTCATAATCACAAGTATCGAAGGTGTTGAGATGAATAGAGGCTTTGAAGTCTGCCTAGCAACTATCGTAGACAGCCTGTCTCTGTAAGTGATCTTTGAATTGCCAGAGTGAGAACACATCACGCCTTTTCTATGACATTTTTATCGCAGTTATTACCCGCCTTTGTGATGTCTAGATTAAAGATAAGAGATAATTTTGGGCGGACATTGAAACAAAAAATTTGCATACTGTATCTAGGCAACCCCAAAACAGTAATATCTTATTTGGACTATAACAAATCACAAAATAAGATATTTGTATCGCGTCAGCAGTGTTTTTAGGTAATTCAGCATCTGACCATCTGTTTTACATCAAAATAAATGTTTGAAGCACGTTTGCATATCTGATTGATTGCTTCTTGCCAACCAGTAGGTAATCCAAGACTCGCTGTAGTCATGACTGATAACATTAATAAGACCTCGGTTCCATTAAGTGTCCCAGTCAGCCATTCCGGTCTTTAGTTGTCTTTAGTTGCATGTCAATATATCTGCTATGGAAAAGGGCCTATTTATAACATCGAAGCCCTAGTGACTCCCGCACGATCAAAGCCAGGAGAACAGATGCATCATGGGCTTTTTGTGTGGTGTTTTATTCATTCTCAAGTGTTGACAAATTGCTTAATTTGGCACTAAATCTGAGTAACAAATGGTTTCGACCCCAAAACAATTGACTGTCCAGTACTCATCAAACTTCTGAGCCCTTATACTCTCAAGATAAACGAGTATTTATTACAGAATTATGGCTGAAAATCTTGACGGTGCATCTGAATCCCAGCATTCACATGATGTATACCGCTCCTATGTGGCGAGTACTTTTTACCTGTTTTCTCCCCCTAATAATCCTTCCGCCCTCAAAAAAGACACAAACCAGTCTATGTGGGTCTTTTAGGGTTATGAAAGTTGTGTAAGTGAAGATACTCCTAGAAATCCTCCGGGGTCGGAGTAGGCGGGGCAGCTTGGCTCTGCTGACGTCAAGGGGAGCCATGGCTACACTTCAGCTGTCTGCTCTTGTGTTCTCTTTCTTTCTCTTTCAGACATCTGTCCATCTCCGTGCTCATGAATAGCCCGTCCAGTGGAGGACACGCTGTGCCAGACACCAACGTTTGTGTCTTTAGTGTGCATGGTGAGCAATTAGAGCGAGAAGGCAGCAGCTTGCCAAGAGTTAGCAGGAGGCCTGACGAGGACGGGAGTGATGGCCAACAGGGCGCCTTGTTAAAATACCCTCACGCAGCCCAAGTAGGTGCCAACCTCTGTCATTCACACACATACCACCCTCCTGGGAGTAGAGACGGGAGGAGGGGGGAATAAGAGGATATCGCAGGGAAGCAACGCTTAAGGTTAAGGTTTCACTGAAATTAAAACCTGTGAAAATGGAAAAAAAAATGCATTTGACGAATGGATGAAGGGGATGAGAAGGCAAAATATAAAACAAAGGAAATCCCCAATTTGTTGACGCTTGTTTGATATGACGTGCGGCAGAAAATAGCGATGGGTGAGATGAAAGAAAGAGGTAGAGAGACATAGAGATGTACCTGTGTGTGTGTGTGTGTGTGTGTGTCCCCTCTCTTTATTTATACCCCCCCAAAGACAGCAGGGTAAGATTTCTGGCACCAAAACACACGTCACGCTTGCTATTTCTGTCTGAGGTCCCACATAGCGCCAAGAGGTTGGGTGACAGGGCCGAGGCGTCACGCGACCCCCGAGGGACTTCCGTACACCCGCCAAGCCTTTAACATGACATTTCACACTTCGGGCCGCCTTCTGCCGGAAGAGAAGCGCATGCGTATGAATTTGTGTACAGAAAATGTTTATTTGTTGAGAAAACGGCAAGATATGTATGCTTGAATTTGAAGCCAAGAGAGCACGTTTCCTCACCTTCCACAGAGCAGGAGGTGTTGGAGAAGCTAGAGGTTGTTGATGCGGTGTTATGAGGCGAGAAACGCCGAGCGTGGAAGGTGATCCCGAACGCTACACAATCACCACACTGGATATCCTGGTAACGATGTATAACAAGCCGCTCTCGAGCTAACATCGTGCCGTTTTTGATGTACCTCACAGCGTATTCGGCCTGACAAATGCTTTAGAAAATGGAATTCTAAACCTAAATAATCCCCAGTGAGACTGGAATATCACCCTATTTAGAGGACAATCTGTAAATTGTCATATATTTATCGTGCAGTTTGAAGCAGTTGATGTGTTGAAGTTGGCGGACAGTTAAGCTCATTTGCAACTGACACTACTTGAGCCGCTATTGCACTGGCATGCGGGGGAGCTGCTGATATCACATATCCATAAGCTTGACATGCAGTAAATCATCAACACCCTGAAATATGAGCCGTTATTAAAGGAACAATGCCGTGCTGCAGCAGAGAGAGAGAGAAGGGAGTCTTTATGTCAAAGCACTGTCATATTTATTACCAAGAGAGAAAAAAACATTAAAGGCATATCATAGTCATCTGGCACAGCTGTTATTTGAACATCTTAAATGTATTACTTTGACAATATGATACAGGAAAACACACTGTTGTTGACAGTTAACAGATTGCCGCTTTGGGGGAGCAGAGTCGCGACTTAATCCACTCCTGCTGGTGGCCATGTTGAATTTGATCCAACCTGGCCACCATGAGGATTAAACACATGAGCATGCACCCTCAAACCAGGGCCGCATGCAAAATCCCCTTAATACAGAAAACACCTGAAATTCAATACAAAAAAAAAAAGGAGAGGATGAGGGGAACTGCAACGAAGCAATATTGTTGATGTGTCAGCAAAGGTTTCAGCACGGACGAAGCAAAGAGCCACAGCAACACTGGAGAATGTCGTGGATGTGTTTTTTTTCTTGAACACGGCATCAAGTGGAGATGAAGCATTTCTTTAACCCTCTTTAAAGCACTTCGTTTCACAGAAAAGTCCTTAATATTTACACAGAGAGAGGGTTTTCCTGGAGGAAGGGATCACATGATGACAGTCTCAGTCTGGAGAGAATAGGAAATGAGAGGCCGGGACTTCTGGGCGGGACTTGGGGTTCTGGTCATGGGGCTACGGGGGCGAGTCAGTGGACTTGTGGGGCAGTACATTGGGCCTGATGGGCTGCTGATGACGGCTGTAGGGGTGCGGGCGGCCCACCTGGAAGGAGGTCGTTGGTTGGCGGGCCGCGCTGGACGAGAGAAGCTCTTGGTAGGATCGGCTGTGGACAGCTGGACCGGGTTTACCTGAGGAGTGACATAACGGGACACACGTCAGCTTGTACACTATCAACACAAGTTTCTTTTGTCAAATTGATGCTAAAGAAGAAACCCCTACCTGTTGTGGATCCTGTCTGAAAGCTGTGTGTGCTGCTCTGGGACTGGAGCTGTACTCGTGTTGGATCTCCAGCATGTCCAGCAGCTCAATAAGTTCTTCATCCCTCACTCGACCACAGTCTGGCAACTCCTGCCCCGCTAACCTACCCCTCGGGATCTTCTGCGCTCCAGATGAAGAACTTGAGGCCCTGTAGTCCATTTTGGGCTCCACGTGTTGCGACGCAGGCTTCCTTGCTCTCTCCCCTTGAGCCGATCCTCCATCTCTGTCAGCCCCGCTGTTGGCCCTGGGTCTCATTCTCGGGCTCCCCGCCACCTGTGACCTCCTCTGGGACTGCTGGGGACCGCGCTGGGACACCTTGGGACTGCTGTAGGCTCCTCTGTTATCCTTGTGGTTCTGTCTACCACAGTCTGATACTGACCCCCGTTCTTGGCCGGGCTCCATCTCCGCTGTCAGCACGTCGGAATCTGCTTGGCATTTCTGGGTAGGCACACGAACGGGCGCCCTGCCGGCGACTGCCGAGCCTCCCAGAGCTCTGCGCTGACAGCCAGGGGTGGGGCACTTTGGCTCCGGCGTCGGCCCCTGATGGGTCACAACCCCTGATTCGTTGAGCATTTTGCCCTCGTTTTCCTGCAGCATGGCTCCAAACTTCCTGAGAACAGAGGGGCTGCCGCACTTCCTATCCCCCAAGACGCCAGGACTGAATGACTTCCTGTCCAGAGCGGGAGATTCAGCTGTGGTGATCGGGAGCTGCGAGCGTGGCAGTGCAGCAGCAGCATCCCTTTGTCCAAGAGGGGGCTTTGCACCTGTGTGTTCGTTGTTGGGGGAGCTCTTTATGTGGGACACTTGGTTCTTCCTGTTTTCAGTCTCCTCAAAACTGTCCAAAAGCTGCTTCAGACCAAGCCTGAAGAGAACACAGGGGAAAAGTATGATTAACAGGAGTTTGCCTCGCATCACATAATCCTACAAAGGCTTGATGAATGTGGCTGCAGTACATTTACCTTTCGTTTCTAGAACCTTTTCGGATCGTTCCCGGGCTCACCTTGATTGTGTCGCTGAAACGCTGAGAGAGAGAGATATATTTTTAAAAACATCCACATCAACCTACTATATTTAGAAGCTTGACATGCTTCATCCAGATGATGGCAACGTTCCCTTTACGGTATCTAACCAAAACCTAAGCTGATGCTTGATCATCACTCGATATAGCGCTGCTAAAACCGCTCCGATCTGCGGTATCTACGTTGGCCGTGCATTTGGAACAGGAAAGAGTTTTAACGTCTTGGCTTTCGTCCTGACTGCTTTGTCAGGAGTCGGTGAAAAGTATGTGAAATTAACTCCTATCTGGTAACCTGTCTGTGTAAGCAGACTGGAAGGAACCAGCTCGCTGTAATCCATATCATCCTGACTAAACCCCAACCTCAACTCGTATCATGTCCATATATCCGGTTCCCTAATATAGAGGCAGATGCCAACAGATTGAGGCATCGAGACCTTAAAATGATAAGAAATACTGCCTTTACTCACCACGTGGCGAGCTCCGTTGTTCTTCCGGCTCATTTGATTCCCTTGCCCCAAGTAATCCTGCAACAAGTCTCCGATCTCCGAGTTGGTGTGGCAGTACCCGTAGCCATTTTGATGACTCACGGGGTAGCTGTACCCGCTGGGGCTATAGTTACAGCCGTTACTATAGTGATGAGGCACAGTTAAATCTCCGGGGTGATTCTTGCTGTGGTGGCCGGGTGCAAACAGGCCATTGCCATGGTGCCCGAGGCCGCACTCCAACTCGCCGCCATTTTTCCCGTTGTCAATGGTGATATCGTTTGCTCCTCGGCGGGCCTGAACGTCATTGTACAACTAGAAAAAAAATGAAAACAGACGAAAACATGAACACCTTCCTTGCCGTGCATCATCGGGAACGGTGTTTACACAACAAACAATCGTATATTTATCACAAAGTCATTGCACAGCCTGACCTATATTTATGATCAGCACATGCTATTCCCCTTTTGCATAACCATCTGTTTCCCATCGCAACCTTTAATACTCCTTTAGTATCCGCTTTCAGTCCGTGTATGTGTGCGTGTGTGAGTCTGTCCGTCCGTCCGTCCGTCCGTCCGTGGAGCTTGTCTGTCTACACATCGCAGTTTAATTAGCTTGTTAACATTTGTCTCTATCATTGCTCCAACAAGGCCATGAGGTTGAGTCAGTGTGCTGCCAACAGTTTATTATGGTGCACAAACACACACACACACACATACACGCACATTACACCAATTAACACGCACTCTAGGGACATCGGAAGCACTTCATAACCCAGAAACGAAACCATTAGCATGTTCGTACACCCTGAAAAGTGTGTCACGTTTGAGCCGTACACATTTGGATCACTGTTAAACCAAATTCTTTGCAGCTGAATTTCTTTATCTTTCTTGTAAACACCTGAATAACTAAATTCTACAGTTAAAGATGGAGAGCAGAATTAACCAGGAACATGAGCTGAAGTGAATTCGCCCTCTCGATAATAAGACGAGAGAGTAAAAGTTGACCCTTAAAATACTGGGTTTCTCCTCAAATACAATTTTCACACATTATAAATCACATTTCTAGTCATTGACCCAAATTGTCCACAAAATTCATACTGCAAAGAGCCAGCTTCTGTATTATAATCATCATCATTTAGATAAAATGTGTGATTTCAGACCTAAAAGCAGCTTGAAATCATATTCTTTGTCTGTTCTCTGTAGGATGTTTTAATACGAAATCTCACCTCTTCGATTTTTCTCTGGATGTCCTGCAGCTGGTCCTCCCACTCCTGCATCTCTGAGTCAAAGTTGTCCATCAGCTCCGGCCTCTCCTTCCCCCAGCCCCGGCCACCGTGCTCCAGCCCACGCTCCAGATCGATGGCTGCCATGACGCAGACCGCTCAATACCCAGAGGCCTCTTTAAATGGCAATTTCCCCCCTTTTCTCCCGCTCCACTTTCCTGTCAGAGATCACCGTAGGGTCGGAAGGATCGATGGCCTGGAAACAATGTAAAGACAAATACATGGGTGAAAAAAAGGGTTTAGTTTTAGCATCCCGATTTAGGCCTCTTTTCTCCCAAAAATCTATTGTTTCTTGACATTTTTTTTACAATGCTACTACCTAATTACAGTGAAGCAAGTGAAATCTATATATTCCATTAAATTTGAGTAATTCTTACTTATTTAGATGAAATCACTTGTTGGAGGCTTTCTGCCTTCACAAAGGTCATATATTTGCGGTCCTCTCCCTTCACATGCTTCGAGATTCACAAACATGTAAGTCTACCTAACGCAGCACGTGTGGACACGAGTGTTGCAGGACAGCTCTGACCTCCAGTCTGCCTCGGTACGTCCCACCACACGGGGAAAGGATCAAAATGTCCTCTCTGCTGTGTCATATCTCAGATCGCTCCTCATGACGGATCCCCAAATATTGTAAATGTGGCCTGGTCATCATTCATTAATGGCACGGTGATGTATCCCAGTGCGAAACACTAATAGTCTAACTATTATTGCAACCCCTCTTGGCTTTAGTTGTTGTTGTGGTTGTCAAATGTGACAAGTATCCTGATCCCAAAAGTGCCCGAATGTAGCAGCCACTTCCCTCCCACTTGTGATGCAAGAGTGGAGATATTAATAATCCTGTAACTATGCATAGTAAACTAGCTGCATGGCCTGAGCGCATGGGAGCGCGACAGGGAGAGTGAGTGTATGTCAGAGACCCAACACAACCCAAAACTTGCTCAAAATAAAATAAATTAATGAGTTGAGGAAAATCAAAGTTATATATAGATATATTAAATTGTTTTTAAATCACCACAAAACTAAAAAATAACAGTGAACTTGGGCAACGTCATGTTTTGCCATTAATGCTGTCTACATTTTTACATTTTAAGGCTGTACAATTAATTGAAAATTATATTGTTCCACAAGTTCTCAGCCATAAACAGCTGCTCTTACCTTTCTCCACTTAAAAGTCTTCCCTGCTCCAGTATAAATCCTCAGCCTGCTCGAGTCCCCGTGCCTCTCTAACACATTCACTCCCCTCGGCGCCTTATTGTCAAGTCTCCTCTCTCCGGTGCTTCCCCCTCGCTGTGTTACATAAACCCCCCTGACTGGACTGGATTTAAAGGGCCCCGGTTCTTCTAGTCACAACTGTGCGTGGGGGTTAAGTCGGAGCGTTGAGCTTATGGGTAAACAAGTTCTGTTCCAGCCGGGGGTACCCAGCCTTTATACCGCTCCCCACTGTTTACGTGGGCGCGCCATTGGAGCCGGGATCAAATATCATAATGTCAAATTTATTCCACCATTTGAAGTCTCGATGGGATAACTGTCGTCACCAGCATCCTGGCTATAATTACTGGGGCTCACGGAGAGAGGGAAAGTGTTTACATAGCTATTTCAGCTGCTGCGGACCTCTCGGCCAATGGGCTTCTCTGTTGCTACTCTGCTTTAGGATGCTTGGGCAGATTCTGCCTTGTGACCGCATGCGCCCTGCAAATCATTTTTCCAAGGGATGCCAAATGGATGTGTGTGTGTGTGTGTGTGTGTGTGTGTGACCGGGTGAGTAATAATGTGTCACAGTCAATAATATCTTTATTGCAGGTAGTCACAAAAAGGGACTGTGAGGCGTGGATGCCGGGCATGTTTGGAGAATGTTGAAAGTCATTGAACTTCACGTGGTTTCCGCCCTTTTTTAAACATGTTCTGGAACGCGTGCGAAATCTCATTCACTGTCCTGGAGTAACCCGAACCTGCGACCGTGCTCTTGACTCATCCTGCTGCAGTGACGTCCGAAGACAGCTACTGTTCATCTGACAGACCATCAATTACTAACGCCTGTCCCTAATCAGGGGTCCCGCTGGGAAGTTTTTTGGGGCCCCCGGCTCAGACGAGATCTGACATTTGGCACCCTGCGTGATCATCAGAATTCCTTCCAGT
This sequence comes from Eutrigla gurnardus, assembly GCF_963514095.1. Taxonomy (NCBI): domain Eukaryota; kingdom Metazoa; phylum Chordata; class Actinopteri; order Perciformes; family Triglidae; genus Eutrigla; species Eutrigla gurnardus. The sequence goes on from NC_139927.1 coordinate 6,213,951, forward strand.
TTAAAGCCCCGGGATCATCACCATTATTCCTCCACCTGTTGTGTTTCCTAATGAATGACAAATACTTCAGGAGTTGAGGAGAGGGGATAAAAACAAACCCTGTGCTTACTTTGCCTTGAGGCAACAACGGCGGGGACGGTGCAGCAAGCGTCGTTTGAAAAAACAACGAAGAGTCGATTGTGGTCATAACCGATGACGACATTAAATATATTTAGTAACAAGGTCAAACCTGGACATTCAGGCCTGTGGAAAGGTGGTTTGGGTTTCCTCCCTTATAGCCTTGTGACCTTAAAGATCAATGTAAGCAACGCTAAACCCCATATGCCCTCCATTTCTATCTACAGTGTCTGTTTATCATGTGTGACCAACTCAAAGGTCCACTCACTGGCTTTTTCAGGGCTTTTTCTCAAGGTCATCTCATCAGCAATAAGCTGAGTCCATTTTCCTGTTGGCTGAAATAATTCGTTTGACATTTGGTAAATATCTTCATTCGCTTTCTTGCCAAGACTTAGAAGGTCAATATCACTCTCATGAATGCTAAAGATGAAGCTAGAGCCAGCAGCTGTTAGCTAGCCAGCTAGCTTAGCATAAAGACTAGAAGCAGTGGAAACCACTAGCCTGGCTTAAGATTCACATTTTTCTGTGGATTTATCAAAGAAAAAAGCTAGGCTAGCTGTTTTCCCCAGCTTCCATTGTTTGTGCTAAGCTAAGCTAACCATCTGCTGGCTCTACCTTCTTTAGCATACAGACATAGCAGTGGTATTGATCTTGTTATCTTACTCTCAACAACAAAGTGAATAACTGTATTTTCCAAAATGTCAAAGTATTCCTTTAAGACAGACATCTAACTGTCTAAACATGGACAAATGATGGACCTCTTCATCCGTTGCTGTCATGCAACACGCTTGCCCCTTACTAATGTGTTCCAATATGAAAACAAATGTTAGATTATATGCATTTCTTGATTTATCTTCGTAATTTCAAAAATGCTGACTCATTTCCTGGTACTAGGACCCATTCCTGCAGCACTCTACAGCCACTTGTTATACACCTGGGACAGTTTTGACTACTAGTGATATAAAGAAGTGATAATCTGTCACAGTTGCACACTGTCACTCACCTTCTCGAGGGACAGATGCGGACAGTGGACGTGTTATGGATAATGTAGACTCGTGCGTTGAATCGAGGGGCCACGCTCTCTTGAAATGGGACCCGTAGCCTTGGTGAGTGCTGAGCTTTTTCCTGTGTTTCTGGTTACCGTGGCAACAGATGATGCGGGGAAGAAAGAAAAAGACAAACAACAACAGAGCAAAAAACAAACGAGGGATGATGTGAATTAAGGGAGGCGTACATCACAGAACAAAGAAGAGAGTAAAAAGAAAGACGAGTTTAAAGATGGTGGCGTAAGAGAGGGATGAGAATAACACGAGTATGAGGATGAGCAAAATGATGGGCTGGAACATCTGGGGGACGAACCGGGGGGTTGGATTTAGTGAGAAAGGGGAAGAAACAGAGTCAGCATTAAACCCTTTGAGACATCGAATATACAACATATAGACATTTTAGACTAGTTTTCTTCTCACCGACAGCGGCTCCTCCGCCTCCCTGTCCTCCAGCCTCGGCACTTCCAGTCTGTCTATGAAGGTCTGCAGCTCTTTGCGGAAGGCCTTCATCTGGGCGTTGATGCGATACAGCAGCTCGTGTTCCCTGATCCTGCCCCCATCCTCCTCTCCGCCCTCCTCGCCTCCTCTCCCGTACATCAGGTCGCCGTTGGTAACGTAGACCCTCGCCTCGGCGATGATGGTGGCCGTGTCGGCGATGAGCCTGTCGATGGTCCGGACGAGCCTCTCCGCCTCGACGCGGATGTCAGTCATGTGCTGCCTTTCGCGCAGGCTGCACCGGCCGACGGGCAGGAAGCGTGCCAAGGCGGAGGCGGCGCCCTCGTGCCCGGTGGGCGTGTAGAGGCCCCGCGTGGGCGTCAGGCAACGGCTGCTCCCATTGTTGTTTCTGACCTCGTCTGAGTCACTCTCCCCACCCACGGGGCCCTCGCGCTTGCGGTGAGGTGGGAGGAGGCGAGAGGAGGTGGAGTCCTCGTCGCTCTCGCGGCGACCGCTCGCGGCGCCGCCGGCATCGCTCTCCGCGTCGCTGTCCCGGGGGCTGGGCCGCAGGGAGAGGTGGGAGGCCAGGTCGTAGCGCTGCATGTTGGAGAGGAGAACGCGGTTCTCGTACTGTAGCTGCATCACCTGAGTGAAGACAAAGAGAGGTTGCAGTTAGTCATCACATTTGTACTTAATAGGACATGCATTGCAACATGATCACTTTGATCGAAATTTTGATTTGTGCAATATTTTGGTTTATGATCAAATGCCTGCAAAAAAAAAATCATGGTTAATATTAAATTAATTCGATAAATCAGCATTTTTGCTTTGTTAGCGTAGCATGTTGACATGCCAACATTAGCAATTAGCTCAAAGCACTGCTGTGATTTAAACACAGAATTTCAGAATATTTTATGGCAACTCATAATCCAAAAGGAAATGAATATCAATGTTATCAATTAACTTGTAATACCTTGCCACTCAGATCATTGATCTGAAGCCTCGCCGCCTTCAGCTCCTCCTGCAGGGCTTCTGCCTTTGCTCCATCACTCCCTCCTCCTCCTCCTCCACTCCCATGCCTGCCACCTCCTTCATGGGTACCGGCTTTGAACCGTAACTTGTTTAGCTCGGCCGTCACTCTCTTGTTTTGATCTTCGACGTCAGCGAGGTTCCTCCTCAGCAGCTCCGCCTCGTCCTCCACCAGCTGCAGCTGCTGCCGGAGCTCCGTCAGGTCATCGCCAAGGCCTCGCCCCGAGCCGCCCCCACCCATCGCTCCGCCCCCAGAGCCTCCGGCGCCCTCTCCCTCGCCACGGAGGTCGTCGAGCTCGGCCCTCAACCCACGGTTTTCCACCTGCGGGGTAGAAGGAGCAGCTCAGCACTCACATTGAGGTATTACTCCCTTATCAGACCCCATAGCATCATCTGCTCTTACCTCCAACTCTACTATTTTCCTCCCCAGGATGTTGGCCTCCTCCTCCACCAGACGCAGCCGGAGCTTCAGCTCTGACTCCCGTGTGGTGGGCGGCCCCCCGGCCTCCCCTTTAGGATGGGTGCTGTCCAGTTCACCGTAGAAGGAGCGGTACTTCTGCAGCTCTTGCTCCAGACGGTCCTTCTCTTTGTCGATCTTGGCCGTCTTCTTTCTCATGAGCACAGCTTCCTCTTTGATGAAAGCTAACTGGCACTTGAGGTCCTCGTTGTCCTCCTGGAGCAGAGAGACAACACAGACTGTTACGTGCATTCAAGTCGAAAAAAAAAGGTAATCCTGAAGTTCACGAAGTTGGTCTCTGCAATAAGACGAGAGGATTTAAGATTAAAGAGAAGATTTTGTAGCGTACTCTTTGGATTTAGAGGATGTTTAATTCCCGGAGCTCTGCAAACTCTCAGCTTGCATTTAAACATATACTTGTCTTTCTTTGCTTTGGCCTCTTGGCATCTTCTCGCAAATATGCAACCAAGGGAAAATATGAATTATTCAAACAGGACAGCAAATGTTTCTTTCGAAAGATGAATTTCTTACTCTTACAAAAAAGACATTTTATACAAAACCTCTCACCTCTGTAGGAGTCTGTGCTGACTTCCTGTCTGTCTTCTGGATGTCCTTGCTTCCTCTTCTTTTTTGAGACTGCAGGAGGACACCACACTAAGATTAGTATTTGTATTTATAATGATTTGTTAGTATCATGGTTGTGTATTTGTCCCATTTGTGGAGGTTTTTACTTACCTCTTTGGTTTTGTCTAGTTCATTCTGCAAGGCTTGTTTGGTCACCTCCACCTCTATCAGTTTCTGTCTCAGCTTTTCATTCTCCTCCTCCGTCTTTGTGCGCTTCTCCTCCACCTTTTCCAGCTCGTGGTGCAGCCTCACGGACACGTCCTTCGCCACCTGCAGATTTATTATTATAAGTTATTGTGGGGAGGATATGCTTTCACTCACAGCCTTGGTGATTTGTATCTTGAGTTTACTTATCTTTGGGCTTTAACATACAAAATGACTCCACATAAAGATAATTTATTAACCAGCTAAAGGATTAGGAGTCAAAGCTTTCCACCTGTTGCAGTGACTGTATTGAAAGCTTGCATACACATCCTTGGGACTGCTCCCAGACATAAACAGAGAGTTTGAGCACCCCCCCTCCCACTCTGCACCTTCAGGTCCTGCTCCAGACTCCTGAGCAGCTCCTCATCGATCTCTCCCGTCTGGGCGTAGCGCAGCCGCTTCCTCTCAGCCTTCCTCAGACGATACTGCAGGATCCGGCAGTTTTTATTGGCCCGCTCCAGCTCACGCCTCATCTCCTGCAGCTGACACGTGTCTTCCTCGTAGAACGTGTCCCGCATCTCGTCCATCTCGGTCCTCATCTCCTCAATTTCACACTGGTGAGTGCATAGTAGAGAGATTATGTGGCGCGGTGGTGAGATGGTTAAGATTAAGACCGGCTGTTTGGGGTTTTTAGAGTGTAACTTTTGACTCCACAGAGTAGATGATGGGTGTTTGGGATTTGAGCCAAATGTAGTCGGCTTCAGAGAAGTGCACATGATTAAACACATGCAGAATTATCTGAACTCAAATGTGTTTCATGTGGGTGCGAGTTGCTTCGATGTATTTCGATAAAAATATAATTTTGTCTTGTATGACAACATGCAAATCCCAGCTGTTCACACCCTTGGTTGTAGCTCATTTTAACACCGCATACCATTGATCCCAGTAGATCCATGTGATCAATAACCAATTAGTCATCTGGTGCCAGGGAATTGTTAACTGAGGTCTTTGCTTTATTTTCTCACATGGTGGATTTGATGTCTACTCATCTCTGGCACTGCAAACACAAGATTTACCCCTGAGTAATGAGCCACCAGGGTTTTATGGGCCCACATAGGCTTCAACTAAAAACACATTTGTTCTGATTCTGATCTGGTGGCACACTGTTTTTTATTTATTTACCTAATACATTTTGAATCATCCCTATCTGATGACACGGCACCAGCCTGACATTAAAAAAAAAACGAATCAAACCTTAAGATCATCATTTTCGTCAAGCAGTCTCTCCATCTCGTCTTCGAAGGCCTGGTCCTGCTGTGTCACGGACCCCGCCTCTGTCGCCTCTGCAGCCGGCTCCGGCTCTCCCGGAGCGGCCTCCTCCGTCCCCATGTTGTCCGTCTTGGTCTGCATCCTCGCGGCGCGTCTTCTCAGTCTCTTATGCAGGTGAAATTGGATGAGTTCAGCCTGCAAGCACCCTCCTCTCCATAAACCCAAACCGAGGCCCGAGCCGCAGCCGCTTCTCTCCCGACGGCCTCCTTCCTCTCCGACCGGCCTCCTTTTCTCGGAGGACGACGCTCGGCCGGCCAACAGACGCCGGGGGGAGTCGCCTTTGAGGCAGGGCAGGCGTAAAGCGGAGCGGCGGGCCGATGCTGATAAATGTGTCGGCTCGTCCCCGGCAGCATCCGCCCTGTTCGCTCTGACTACATCAGCTTCAGCACCATCCGGGTGAACAGCTGCCCCTCCGCGGCTCTCGGGCTCCCTCTCGCTTCCGTCGGCGGAGCTCCAGCTCTGCCCGACGCCGACGATGCTGTTCCTTCCCGCGGGGAGAGGAGACGTGGAGCGGCCTGGGCGTCTCGGAGCTCGCTGGGTGGGCCCTTCCTGGGCTGCTGTGGCCGGCGAGCGAGCCCGGTGCTGCCTCCTCCTCCTCCCTGCGCTATTGTCCGCTGCTGCTGCTGACGGACGCGGAGCTGCAGCGCCGCCGGCGGCAGCCTTCATCCTCTGCTCCGCAGGAATTAAACTACAAACACAGGCTGGGATATGAAGTTGTTTATAATTAGTTAAAATGGAAACTTATTCCCAAGCAAATTTAATTACAAAGCGAAGCCAGTTGAAATCACATGGAAACATTCATAAAACTACAGTTTTGACTTGGAAGAAGATGCTTCCCGTGCAAACCTCTAGAGGGCGCTTTTCTGCAACATGCCCGCTCAGTCTCCTGACACACAACTTCACAAGGGAGCTGGAGTCCCGGACTCCTTCAGTCTAGGACCGACTTTATCCTGCTGGATCCGACTGCAACCGACGGACAACATTTATTTTTAAAAGTCCAAAAAAATGCATTTTTTTTCTCCACACAATGTGTGAATTCTTACCGCAGAGTCGCTGACACCAGGGGGCACTGACCACATGACGTGGGGATGTACGTCACACCAGGAAGCAACCCCCCCCCCCATCTCTTTTAAATTTAGTTTTAGTGGGATGGTCATAATTAAGTATAGGTTGTTATTGCACAATATTTACACTGTAATTATACTAATTTACAATAAAGAGCAGCATTTGATATTCCTTTACAGTAACTCCATAAACCTACACTGCAGGAACACTCACTCCAGTGCAGTTATTACTGTCTGGACAGAGTTAAAGGAACAGTCACGACCATTTAATTAGTAGGCTGAAGTAATTAAAGGGATACTCCACCATGTTTTGTTGGATGATGTGACAGGAAGCCTGTGTTACTGTATGAACTTTGGACAAGCAGTTTAGAAGATGTGGCATGAGGAGAGACTGAGTTGCATTATGGGAATTGTAGGATCTGATGTTTTTTGGAGCTTAGGAGTAGGGACTAAAAGTTGGGCTATCTTGTGTCCATTCCTTTTTCAAATCTGTCTCTTGTAAAACCACTCATCTGCAAGAAAGCACATAATTGGTAAAATGCCCCTTTGAGCACACATTTATTTTGAAATATGCACCATGTGAGCGCAAGATCATTTGAACGTGGACCCCAACTGTAAATGCAGTGTTATCATTTTAATTCATATTCTGCAACATTTTTAATTAATTAATTTAAAATGTTATTGTCTTCTCATGTATTTCTGACCAAATACATACACTGTCACTGAACTGGAGCCCAGAAGAGGGCGCTCTCCACACCCACAACTGCTTCTGCACGAGCTCTGGAGGCAATCTGTCCCACACAGACGGAGAGCCAGTAAAACGCTGACTGTTTCCACTCTGTTAGGCCTATAGAATGAGCTCCTTAGTCATATAATTGCTAATGAGATGAGTGAGTGACGGGTCAGGTTTGCAGTGGTTTAACCCCATGCAAACTGACCCTTCACCCTCCAGCAGACGGGCCGTCTCACAGGACCGGGTGGGTCAGTCGACTACTGAAACCATCTGCACACAATCAAAGGCAGGAAGAGAGCAACATGTTTGGGGATCCAGCTATTGGTTTTATGCTTACATCGCTTTCTTAAGAGTGTTGCATGGGGATGTATGAACTTCTATACCATGAAATCTGGCTGGCAGACCTGTGCCCAAGCTCCATAGTATGTGTGTGCATGCAGGTATGTGTATGTTCCTGCAGCAGCAGCAGGGATGCAGGTTATAGTGACCTGTGCTAAATGCCTTCAATAGAAAAGCCTTGGCCCTTCTGCAATCCTCTTAGTCCCTGGCTTAGATCCCTCTGTGTCCCCTTGGAGGACAAATACTCCCGCCTCTCACTCATCTCATCCAGTCAATCATTCACATCTACGCCCTTAGACCTCCTTCCTTCCACCGCCACCCCGATGCCACGGGTGCATAAAGAAACAGTCTTTGTCAAACGCTAATGAAGGAATGGATGCAGAGTGTGAGAATGTGGATGAGAGGGAGGGATACACGTCTATAATTAACCAGGATATTAAATCCACAGCAGATCTCACTTTGGTTCTTGTAAAAACGTGTATTTGCTAATATTTGGGGCCAAAACGTGCATCTCCTGTTTTTCTTTCTTTTTGCTCTGCCGTTTATTACACAGTAGTAAATGTATTATACAATCACTTCAACACTACACCAAAGCCAAGTACCGTTTCGGAGTTACAGTAGGAACCTCATGGCAGATTAGTGAAGGCTTCTCTTCCAGTGACCTGCTTTCCTGGGCATCTCGTGGAGTGACGTGGAAATAAGCTCTTTTGCAGCTAAAGCCAATTTACCCCCAAAGATTAGGGCAGATCTGTCTGGACAGGCCAAAGACCCAGCCTACCTCGGCCTCACACACACACACACACACACACACACACACACCTAGAAAAGCCCTTTCCATCCTGAAGATCCCAGGATGGAGGCGAGATGAAGGAAGTAGAGGAGTGAGCAGAGGGTGGAAATAGGAGGATGAGGGTGGGGGGTTGTTTAAGAATCGATTTCACACAAAGACACACACACACGTAAGCTATGGGGTGCTGACATTGTCTTTATTTCTGTCATATGTGCAGTCAGAAGCTGTGTTGATTTTATTCTTAATAAGACAATGAAATAACCATTTGTTTTCTTTAAAAAAAAGAAGAAGAAGAAGAAGAAGAAGCCCTTTCCAGGAGGCGTTTCCCTTCAGTCCTACATGGCAGTGAGACAATATTCAGCTGACTTTCAAATCTCTTATTCTTGCACCTCGGCTACATCGCACAGCAAAAAGAAAGAAATCATGAGGACCCACAAAAAAAAAAAAATATTATAACAAAGATACCCACAAATTTGCATAAATACTAAAAGAAACTACACTCCCCGTCCCCCCCCCAAGTTTGAAACCAGGTTTTAAATTCACGATGAACACACAGAAAAACGGCATGTCGTTCCGTATTTGCAGCACAGTTATATGAGTTTGAGACAGCAGAGAATGGAACGTCCGTGACATATCGGATTGGTAGATGATGTAGATGATTGAAAAGTAGTTAAATACAGTGAATGGCAGTTGTGAGAATGTCCTACTGTGATTTTTTTTTTCTCCGTTTGCTAACTTTGCTCAACTAAGAATTCGTACAATTCGTAACAAATCATGAAAAAAAAAACCTTTGGTATAAACATCTGCATGTCCTTTTGTTGGTAATAGTTAAAATCATTAAAACTCTTTGAGAGCACTAGAAAATAATTTAGCATATTAAAGACTATGTAAGCTTTCAGTTAAAACAATACTGGAATCCAGAGTACAAAAGTTGGAGGTGAATTTTGGTTGATCAGTGAGTGGATGCTGAGCAGTTTGTTAGGCCCCTTTTTTTTTAATATCGTTGGTCCTATTAGGTCCAGTTGGACAGAAGAGCACGGAGCCTACGTGATCAGCATCTTGCTTGCTATGAAGACAACCAACACCCCTCTCTTCCTCTCAAAAACCCCCTTACAGACACAACACACACTTCTACCCTCTCACCTTTTTCCCCAGATGGTCACAAATCACATCTTTCTACGTAACGCGCAGGGATGACGAAGCCAAGTCTGGTTTCTGTTCATCCCTCCCCTACCCCTCCCTCCCTTCTCTGGCCTTTAAAACAAACTGTCCTCTTTTTTACATTTTATTATTTTTTTTTTTAAATCGCCTTCATTCCTTTACTCCCTTTTCGCTCTTCTTTTCTTTTGCCTCGTCCCGTTATCCTCCGCCTCCTCCGCTTTGCTATGGCCGTTAGTCACCACGGAGGTGCCGTTCGCCACGGCCTTGGCCCCCTTCGCCGCGGAGGAAGGTTTGCGTCGGTACGCGTGGTAGTAGAAGTTGGCGAAGAGGATGATGAAGGTGACGGCGTAGCCGATCAGAGCCCACTGCATCCAGGCCGGGAACGGACAGCCCGTGTAGAGGGAGTGGCCGGCGTGGCCGATGGTCACGTGGAACTGGATCTGTTGGAACACACAAAATGTAAAAAAGTTATTCAAATAATAAAATAAATCTATCTATCTATCTATCTATCTATCTATCTATCTATCTATCTATCTATCTATCTATCTATCTATCTATCTATCTATCTATCTATCTATCTATCTATCTATCTATCTATCCCCCTCTCCCTCTCTCTATTCTGCTTCTAAATAAAATTGTGAATATTTCTCAAAGCCAAATAAAACAACATCTTTTTAACACCCCGACATACGTAGATCTCGATGCCCTCATCGTTATTACTGAACAGAACTCGCAGTAAAACGAGTGCTAATAATAGTTTAACACACACAGTTACACCCACCATCTGAATAATGGTGAGGTATTTCTTCCACCAGAGGTACTTCTGCATATGAGGTCCCAAAGCTGCCAGGCCGTAGTAACCGTACATGAGGACGTGGATGGACGAGTTGATGGTTGCACCGAAAAACGCTGTGGAAACATTAAGCGTTCATTATCTTAATTCAAAAACGACAGTCTAGACGAATCCAACAACATGAAGATCAGGATCCTTCTTTGTTTTTTTTCTACTCACACTGTCCGCCGGGAACCCACTTGATGCCGATCCACCAGAGGATGAACATGGTGCAGTGGTGGTAGACGTGGAGGAAGCTGACCTGGGTGAACTTCTTCCTCAGGATGAAAAAGACCGTGTCCAGGAACTCCACTCCCTTGGAGATGTAGTACCACCAGAGAGCAGACGCTATCTGGAGACATGAAACAGGGGGTATTAGACACGAACGCCACAGAACACGACGCCGTCTTTGATAGATAACGGCTTTAGACTGCGAATACGATACCGTCATTTAGGTTTGATATACTATATATAGTATATTCCCTGTTTTCTAACGAGGTGTTTATACATACGTGAAAACATTTACACACTGTTGCCCATAAAGTTGTAATATTTTGTTTTCAGACACAATCCTCTGTTTATTCCTATTTAAATGCATCATTGACCAGGTGCAATGATCACATGATGTGTCACAATCACCCAGGAGAAATTAATTCATGCATAACATTTGTTTGACACTATAAAAGACGAGACAACTGCATATTATTCCGACCCCGTATATGAACTCTTAAATGTCCCGCAGCGACGTGCGTCGGTTTAACTCCCGACTCCTCGCAGCCTGATGCACACATGCACGTAGTACACATGGCTGCTCTCTGCTCTACGGCGGCGTGGCATCCTGCCATCGGCCTCGAGGGTGGAGCTGGGGAGGGGGGGCGGGGCATCACGGTGGTGAGACCAACCAACCCCGCCCATCTGTATGTAGGCCACGCCCCCGTTGTCCTGAAATCCCTTTGAGCTATAAACTTTGATCTCCATCCGCTTCGTTCCTCATTTAACCTGCGACGTGTCTAAATGCTCACCGCTTACTTTCGCGATTACCAAAAGGTAAAAATGTTTCGGGATGGTTCGGCAGTCGCGTAGAGGTGTGTGAATGTGTGTCGGAGGGAAGCTTACCCTGACTTCGTTGACATCAGTGGAGTAGCTGACTGGCTGACAGAGGTAGCTGTAGCCGGCTGCTCTAGAGGCTATTAGGAGCTGGAAGACAGAAACCACAAACCTCAGAAGACGGCTGAGAGGAAACCGGCAGACATTTCCAAACATCTAAAGCAGTGAACAGAAGTAATCCCTGCTGACACGCACGTTTTCTAAAAAAAAAAAAGGAGGTTGTAAACGCTAAAGGATGTTTTACAAACACGTATTGAGTTTTCTATTAAAAAAAGGGCTGTTAAGAAACAACTGAGAGCTATTAGACATCAGAAATTGCACATTGTTGCTCCAGAATAATCATAATAATGGAGGAACGGCTTGGTTTCTGCATCATTTGCTTTTAAATAAGTAATCAGGCGTACAGCCCCTTGCTAAGTGTCTTTTCATGCATTCTGTGTAGCAACAAGCAGAAATAAGACATGCATGATGAGAGAAATAGTCTTATTAATTACATTGTCGTGTATGGAGTCTATAAAATAGTACTCAATGTGTATATTTATATTCAAATGTGAGTGTAAAGCCATTTGGTAACACTTCATTTCTTTCCCCGACAGAAAATAAAGGAGTACACGCCGTGCGTGCTTCTGTAATACGTGTGGTGATCTCCACCTCTTTACCTCTTTGGCGATGTAAAAGTTGAGGACCACCATGCTGAAGTTGTAGACTATGAGGGTCTTCCTGAGTGTGTAGGGCTGGCGGTCCTGCATGTATCGAGGCCCCGCCCACAGGAAGAGCAGGTACAGGCAGCTGATGGCCAGAGTGGGGACGGGAGATGACATCATCGGCCAGCTCTCCACCCTCTTGTCTGGGGGGAAACGAGGGGTTAAAATGTGAGGCATGCTGGCCCAACAACCGCACAGCTGTTGTTTTATTCACACACGTGATGCTCACAATCCTGCACAGCACACTTTATGACAGTCACATTGTAGCATCCTGATGAACACAATGAACATACTTTTTGCAGTGTTGACATTATTCGTATGGGTAGTGATAACAATGTACTTAGTGACAGAGAGTTTCATCATATTATATAAACTTCTGGTTAAAACGACCAGCGGCTGCTTCCTAGTTCAACTTTGACCTGCTAGATTTTGCTGCGTATGCCATGTATATCATGCTGATTATGACAAATTGGGCACTTTCTCCGTGCACTGGCCTGCTAATTTGTGTCATAACTGACATTTTTCAATAACCATACATCTAATCATCCCTTTGCAAAACGAGTGATTGTAAAGAATCTTACCTGATATAGTAAGGCCCCATTTGTAAAATTCTACAGTGTCGTTCACGAGATGCGTTACAACCTCCATGGCTCTGCCTTCGGTCCCGATTACACTGTGGCATGGAGAGAGAGAGATGGAGAGAGAGAGGCAACGTCAGTGAGAGAGTCACCCAAATTAAATTACAGGCCACATGTATCCTATCATTGTAACTAGCAGCACGAGGAGCTACGCTACGTAACCGTTCCAGTATGTGGCTCTCCACGAATCCTGCAGGGAAACACACATCGTGGATGTGCACGTATTTGTTCATGGAGTTCTTGTCAGACTGTCACAGGCTCTTGTGTTGTGTTGCGTCACATTATGCTCTGCAGAATGGATGCAATTTTTTTCAGCTCATTACAAATGAATGGATAGAGTTGCCTTTTCTTCCCCCATTACACTCTTTCAATCATTTGCTGCAAACATCCTGGAGGAGCGCATTGGGTAACATTAACCTCCACCAGATGCTAATGCACTTTCCATTGATTGTCGTCGTTGAAGGACCCGGGCCAGTCACAAGCATTAGACAAAAGGGGGGGGGGGGGGGGGGGGGGGGGGTGGATCTGTAACTTATTGTTCATGTGTCTCTTTTCTCTCTTCCAGGTTGATGAGACGTCCCCTAACCTCCTTTAACTCAGTGACAGGAAAGTTGGTCAAGAGAGAAATGTACACCCACTTGAGTGTAATTAAGCAGCGTTGCATAACAAACTCTTCTTATCCACCTGAGAGCTGAGAGCAGGTGTCTCCATATTAATCCATAATTAATCCGATGCGTCAGATCAGATGCCCTTTAAATAATGAATGGCTCTGTCTACAGTGACTTCTGTCCACTGACAGGGAAGTGCTGAGAGGCATATTCCACATGGGTGCGAGCTCGATGATAATACTCCTATAATAATAATCTAGGTCCGTATAACAACATAGCCACCCCCGGGGGGTTTAGTTTGTCGCTGCAGGGCCGCGGAGGGAGATCAGATAGAGAGGGTTAACCGGGTTTGTGCGCACACAAAAAAACAGGGGCGCATGTGTCAGCAGGTTTCGCTCGGACCGCTCAAGAGGCTTAAATTCAATTGATCAACGAGCTTAGATGTTGGCCTAAGTACAAATGCCCGTCGACCCACGAGCCTGTTTGATGGTTATCTGCCTACATGTGCTATGGCGCGCGCGCACACACGAACACACACACAAAAAGCAGAATAAAGCCCTTGTTAATGAATAAATTAGAGAATACAACTGTTAGGATAACACTGTTCCAATAGAACATAATAATAATAGAGCTGATTTGTTTTAAGACATAGTCAATAACATAATTTACACTTGTTTTATCCTCTTTTTTTTTAGATTCGTATAATACTAAAATTGAAAGGTGTGGATTTTTCCAGGTTTAACAGGTGGGCGGGCTGACAGCGAATAAAAGACAAGAGAATAACCTCAGCTTCCACTTGGCTAATTGATTTGGATGAAGGGATGGCCTCTTTTCCAGCAGACGCTTCTTAATTAAGCCACACACAAAAATTAAAATAAAATAACAGCAATATAAAATGCAGGGGAGAAAAAAAAGCATTTAACATACAAATGAATGAATCACAATGCAGCACACACATAATAATAAAAAGCGTTACTTACGTCCTCGATATTTAAGAGCGTGTAATGACATCCGGTGCAATTTGCTGCCCAACTCCCTCTCAGTTACTGCTTCGCTCCTCTTCTTCTTCTTCTTCTTCTTCCTCCTCTGTCGTCGCCGATCGCTCTCCACGCTTACAGTGTCCACATTAAACAGCGAATTTTGGCAAGAAAGCTACACTAAGGCAAGTGGGAAATCTATGACTAAGGTAGGCCGTTTATGCATTCAGTCCGCGCCGGCCGCTCAGCCGCATCATCTTCTCGCAATCTCCTAGACGCCGAGAAGCCGGACGGCAGTGCGCATGCGTGAGAATCCACTCTCCTGTCTCGCGTGTCTCTGGTGTGTGTGCGCGTGACTTCCCGTCCATCCTCGCTCATTAACGTCACTGTATGACAAAATAACCGACGAATCAACGAAATAAATCACTCTTTTTGGTGGTTTAGTTTTACATCCTAAAAACAGTCGCCTAAAAGCCCCGTGCCCTTTAACCCTGCAGGTATCCGCTGATAATACAGCATGTCCTCCCCCTGGCGTTTCTGGTTTCCCGCCGCTAGATGGTGGTGTCGAGCTATCGTTGGATCTTCCACCTCAGGAAAGCCTTGTAAGTCAACAATGGAGCTCCTTTTTCCGCTGCAGTCCACTCAGACATCCTGCTGGGGCTCTTTGCTGGTCATCCAATTCATGTTTCAATAGTTTATTATGTTACAGGGTCATCTTTGAGCCCCTCGTTTCATTCAGAAAGGCTCCATCCCTTTATTCCCTTCACATATCATCTATGTATATCTTATTTTATAGATTTTTTAATACTATCCAACATCCAAAAGTGTGCATGTGTGTGTGTAAGTTTAATGTTTAAATAAATAAATGAAGATAACATGGATTATACAGGGCGTGGACATATAACACCCTTACCTCATCGTACAGATGTAAAAACAGCAGCGGTTTTCTTTCTCTGGGCTGCAGTGGTGATACGCAGTCAGATACCACACAGATGAAAGATAGCACTCATGCATGCTTTACTTCACAGTTTATATATTAAAAAACAGTCCATGCATCTTATCTTATTCACTCAAAGGGGCCCGAGGCATTAATAATATGTCATTTCAAATTGGTTACAAGAATGCACTTGAAAAGTTATTGTTTTTTTTGCTGCTGGCACACTTTATTCCACATTTACCTTGATGGTTCAGTTCATGACTGAACTTGCACATAATTATACAGAAAAATTCTCATTTGTAATACTGACTATTCCTCCGAGCATCATCCCCATCGTGTAGACGTACTGATATGTGTAATCTAAACACTCATTTGTCTGCATGAGTAAATGCTTCAGTAGTTATTCCTCCTCCGTCTTTATTTGAAGTCTACAGATGTTTTTAAACCAAACCTAAAAAAATTACTTTTTAAAAAAGCATTCTGCAAATATCTTTTATGGGTTCTCCCTTTAACTATGTATGAACTTCATACTTTTAATAATTGTTTTAATTGCATTCCTTTTTATTGTTTTGCCTGCCATCAATCATCCCTCACTTTATGTCTCTGTTTGTTTATATTGTATATATTATAGCCACTGTTTGTTTATTGTTATTGTCCTCAATGTATGCACCTTATCGTCACCAAGACAAATTCCTCATTGGTGTAAAATCCTTCTTGGTAATAAATAATAATAATAATAATAAATCTGTTTCTGATTCTGCAGATACAGCAGGATCCCCCCACGAGGACAACCTGCTGCTTCATGCTTTTATTGTCAGATTCATCCGCCTGTCTGGGCACATTTGGCCTTACAGACACACACACACACACACACACACACACACACACACACACACACACACACACACACACACACACACACACATTCATATCTGTGTGGTCCTTCGGTTTGGCATATTCACAGTGTGGTTAATGCAGAATGTGAGGGAGACACGCTGGCGGTCCCGTAATGAGAAATGTCATGACTACCGGTCTGTAGCTCCAGCGACCACATCAGGGCAACCTGGAAGGTGAATAAACACACGTAATATTAGAACGGCCCTGAATACTTCACCAACGGCTCCTGGCTGGAGTACAGCAAGGCGGAGTGTCGGGCTCACGTGACATCTGGGAAGAGATTTGTGGTGTTCATTTAAAAGACGGTGGAGGAGTAGGATCATCTCAGACATAAATGTGTACCAATAAGCAAAAGCAAAGTCTTTTTTTCCCCCTGTATTTGGTTGAATTTGAAGGTTAAAAATACCTTTTTTTAGAAGTTTTATATATTGTCAGCAGGGAAGCACGTCTGCCGTTTCACCGCAGAGTTTTGGTTCTCATGTTGGAAAGTCCCCGTAACATTTAGAGACCACATAAAATGGCGGATTGCATCAAAGTGATCTAATGTCTGACTGTATCTGAATCTGTGTCAAAGTGGCTATGGAATAGACTTCAAGTTGTCATGTGTTGGTGACCGAACTTCCTGCCCCTCCCCACCCCCCCTTCCTATTCTATTCCTCTTGTTGCTCCTTCTTTTCTTTTTTCATTCTTGTCCCCGTTTGCTCCTTCGTCCATGCTTCAATCTCAGCTCCCCTGATGTCGTGTCTGCCTGATGTTTCACACTCTTTGTGGTCTTAAAGTGTCATTTTATCCGGCTGTGGTCATTTGCGAAAGCGTAAAAAACCCTTCAGTTCTCCGAGCCCAGCAGAGCCGTCCCTCTGTGACCACCGAAGCATCCATCAGAGGTGAATTAGCTTGCGATTCATGCTGGAACGCACCGCGCAGAAACCGCCAAAGTCTCTGCGAGGGGAAATTTCCTTCTTCAGGGCACTTTGACAGCCAACCACCTGGGATGAACCATTTTCCACATACCTCTAGAGTGCTGCACTGCTGTAAAAAAAAAAAAGAAAAAAAAAGAAGCCTTTTGGGAAATAGCACTTTTCCAAAACATTCTCCCGGTAAGGTGGTAATTTCTTTCACACGGGCCTCCTGTAACTGGGAGGTCAACATCTTGCAACATGAAGTATCGGTTTGCACATTTATGCAGATATATCCAACCCTGGAGGACACATTAATGCAATTTTGGCCTTTGAGTGTTATTTTTTGAATGTGTGAGAGCACAGGAGTAGTTAAAATGTATTCTCCGAGTCCCGTCTTTTTTTTTTTCAACACGTGCAGCCGGGGAAATTATAGGCTCCTGGTGGTTTGGCTCTTAAGTGTGCGTACAGTGTTTATACTTAGTCTTCTCAGTGGGTGCTCTGTGTGTGTGGACTGGAGGTGAGCACGCATGTGTGACCAAATCAGTTGGCGTTTTTTTTTTTTTGTTGTTTCAGGCTAAACGCAGCGGATATAACATTCTCCAGCACAGGAAAAAATGCAACAATTTCTCATAAACGACTGAATTCGTGCTCCTTTCATTAGTGCTCCTTCTCTAAGTTTCCCCCGATTGCTTCTAATTGCCTTGAGTCGTTTTTCTTTTACGGCCTTGTGTAATCTGGGTCAGGTCCTTTTGCATCAGAGTCTTGTCATATGGTTTTAATTTGAAAAAGGCATACGTACAAGGCTGACTTTTAACTTCCAGTAGCTGATCCCTCTCTGTCTAAAGTGGCTCACTAGATGTGGCATTAGGTCACAGCTTGTGCCATTTTTTTTTTTTTTTTTTTTAGGATAACTTGGCTTTTTTTTTACTGCGTCCCATAAAAACTGAATTTGAGCTAGCACGCATTTATATGTACTCTACATGTGCGCCCACACACACACACACACACACACACACACACACACACACACACACACACACACACACACACACACACACACACACAGTGTCTTGTCCTCATTTGGCCTCCACAGGAGGGGGAACCACCCTGCTGCAGTGTGTGGCCAGAAAGGCTCACAGGCAGAACCTCGGCGCAGAGCCGATGATGGAGCACCAATTTTCCCATCTTAGGCCGACTGTTATACCGTCCTTCCTTTCTTTATTTGTTTCTCCTTGCACATGCATGCTTCATCCCCCCCCCCCCCCCCCCCACCCCACCACCGCCCTCTTAGCCAAATCCTCCCGCTCCAGTCAGTTCTGTTTATTCAGTTTTCCAGCATTGACTGTGTTATTCTCCCTGTCTCTCAACTCTGAACCATTTTCATTAATCATCTTTTTTTCCGAGGTAGTTTCTCTTCTGCTTTTGGTTTTCTTTTCTTCCACATGCCACATGTCCATCCACACTCTTCAGTTTGCTTATGCAGACACACACACACACATACACACACAAACTTCAAGAGGGAAAAATAAGTTATTTAGAGGAGTAAACTCCTAAATCCGGCTCTTTGCAGACGATGTGGTCCTGCTGGCATCATCGTCTGTGACCTCCAGCACTCACTGGATCGATTCGCAGCCGAATGTGAAGCGGTTGGGATGAGGATCAGCACCTCTAAATCTGAGGTCATGGTGCTCAGCAGGAAACCAGTGGATTGCCTGCTCCGGGTAGGGAATGAGTCCTTACCCCAAGTGTAGGAGTACCTTGGGGTCTTGTTCGTTAGTAAAGGGGACAATGGAACGTGAGATTGGTCGGCGAATCGGAGCAGCGGGGGCGGTCTTGCATTCGCTGTACCGCACCGTTGTGACGAAAAGAGAGCTGAGCTGAAAGGCAAAGCTCTCAATCTACCGGTCAATCTTCGTCCCTACCCTCACCTATGGTCATGAGGGATGGGTCATGACCAAAAGGACTAGATCGCGGGTCCAAGCGGCCGAAAAAGATTTTTCAGGAGGGTGGCTGGCGTCTCCCTTAGAGATCGGGTGAAAAGCTCAGACATCAGTGGGGGACTCGGAGTAGAGCCGCTGCTCCTTTGCGTTGAAAGGAGACAGCTGATGAGGATCGGGCATCGGGTAAGGATGCCCCCTGGGTGTTTCAGGTGCGACCAGCTGGGAGGAGGCCACGGGGAAGGCCTATGTGGAGAGATTATATCCCCACATTAGCCTGGGAACGCCTCGGGATCCCCAGTCAGAGTTGGCTGATGTTGCCAGGGAAAGGGAAGTTTGGGATCCCCTGTTAAAGCTGCTACCCCGCGACCCGCACCCGGATGAGTTATAAAACACCCGGTCCAAGCTTATAAAACAAAGAAGACACCAGATATGGCTCGCAGTAGGCATGATTGTAGCAGTATATGTAAGATATAAAGTATTAAAAGTCCTTCCTGTCGACTGAGTTAATCATTGCAGCGGAACAAACATGAACCGCAGTTCCAGTAAAGAAGATATGTAAAGATGGCGATTTTCTGATAAGGACTTCTTAAAAAAGCACCAATAATAATTATAACATCTCGCATGTAGGCAGGGCCAACCAACCAACCAACCAACCAACCATGTTACAAATAGTGAGTATGATAATTATCTCCAGTAGCAAATCTAGGCACCAAATGCTTAACTCAAGCTAAGTGTGGCGGCAGAAGAAGACCAATCCTATTACAACTCCGAGAGAACTCAGGATATAGTTCCAGATTATTGGGTGTCTGTTTCGTACAAATAGGTCTTAGGTCTTCTCTTCCTCTCTGTAAGCTACAGCCTCTGTTAATAAGGGATGACTCTTTGTCCTGGCGTTGGCCATGCCGTAACCTATGATCCAAAAAAACAGTTGCTTCATGCGCTTTATGAAAACCACGGTTTGTGGAATAAATACTGGACACGCTTCATAGTCCAAAGATTGATTTCCATCTGATGCAGTTCTAAAGGCTTATTCTAAAGCGTAACTACGCTGTGAGGATTTTTCCGATGCAGTCGGTTATTTTCGTCTGCGCCGAGCAGAAGTTTGTCATGGAGCACGGTGGATGGTGTAATGCAAATCCATTAAAAAATATGGCTACACACAACAAGTTATTAGATCAGTTTTAGTATTACCAGACGTCTGAGGTGCAGCCAACACGGAGGGTCTGCAACCGTGGCCTGGAAAGCAGGAGTCAACACGAGGCCCTTCCAGCTCAATGTGGTCACTAATTATATTTACAGCTGCTTCGGGATCAGCTCTGCCAATAAGACCATAACGGGGACATGGTTAATGGTTGATAGGCCGCAATTCTGCTCGTGCTCTCCTTTCTGGCTTGTTTTCTTTTAAATCGGACGCAGTGAAAATATCAGAGAAACAGAAATCCTGAATGAGGAGATGTATAACACACATTTAAAAGCACTATTGTTAAAGCTAGTGCCGTTGTGGAATGATACCTGTATTTATTAGGTTTCAATATAGACGCAAACAAATCCGAATGCTTCTAAAGACTTGCAGATGAGTCCAACATCTTGTGCTTAATAATTGAAATAGAAATTAGAAGTTTTCCTGGCAAAATTGTAAACAGCCACCAAAATACTAATACTACGCATAATACCATACATGTGCAGTAATACAGTGTTTTTGCAGAGACAACAAATAAAAAACAGTACCAGGCTGTAGAGCACTCCATGACATGTAAAATGAGTGTGAATATTTAGTTTTCCTTCCTTTTCAAAGATCTTCAAGAGCTTAACATTTACAGACATGTGTGTGTGTGTTTGTGTGTGTGTGTGTTTGTGTGTGTGTGTGTGTGTGTGTGTGTGTGTGTGTGTGTGTGTGTGCGTGTGCGTGTGCGTGTGCGCATGCTTAATTCTTGGCATATTTTCACTATGACGGTGCGACTCTAAACTCGCTTAGTGGGCCGGCATTAGGCAGGTAGGCACTGCAGGTATAGCAGTCGGTGGTTAATCCTCTGGCCCGGAGAACTGAAAGCCTCTCAGCACTGTCACGTTCTGTTACCGTTAATCTGAACTGGATGCACTGCCAGCGGGCTGACCCACTGCCTGCGACCCCGCCGCGGCTGAGGTCGCCGTCTGACGTCACTCGGAGAGGCAGGGGTGACCTGTGCCAGTGTGCTGCACCACCAATTACCTGGGTTTAAAATGGCAATGGCCTTTGGTGACATTTTCAAAACTGAAAGTTATTTGGTGTGTAATGGATTATTTCAAAGGCGTGTGTGTGTGTGTGTGTGTATGTGTGTGTGTATGGGCTTAATAAATATTTGCTTAATTTGACTTGCTAAACAGACAATGAGAGAGACCATGAACTTCGAAAAGGAATTTAGTTTTGATAGATGTTAATGCAGATAGAAAGCAGACGTGTGTCAGCCCCTTTGAAGGTCTGCCTGAGAAGATGCATGGAACAGAGGGAAGCGTTTGAATCCAGGACACATGCAG
This sequence comes from Eutrigla gurnardus, assembly GCF_963514095.1. Taxonomy (NCBI): domain Eukaryota; kingdom Metazoa; phylum Chordata; class Actinopteri; order Perciformes; family Triglidae; genus Eutrigla; species Eutrigla gurnardus. The sequence goes on from NC_139927.1 coordinate 6,235,272, forward strand.
TACCACTTTGTAGAAAATAGGCAGCTGCACTGTGAAAAGATCGCTCCAAGGAGATGCATTTGAAACAGTTGTTGTCTTCAGGAAGAATTCGATTGTTTGAGTGGGTCAGAGTCGTGTATGGACCAGTCTGCTATCATCTATGTGCTGCTGAATATCCATGTGGATATGACATATCAGACAACTTAACACACTGCATTGATAATGTTTTTTATGTTGCTATTGGTCAAGGATGAGCAACATTACCCACAATCCTCACCCCATTTGAGGGCATCTATAGAGCAGCTAATCTTATATAAGCCCTTAATTCAAATTGCGGGTTAACCGTACAGCATTATACCTATTAAGGCTGACTATGAACATCTCTACTGACTGTGGACCAAACGAGCAGCAACCTCCCGTGCTATAGAATGAAGCCAGCGAGTCAAGTGCCAAAACATGCCGCTCCTCCAAGGGACCATTTCAGGCTGGCTCCAAAATCCTCAGGGATATAAACATGTTTAAATCCTGGTACAAAATACAGTTTTTGTCCTGACACCTGTACAATGGGTGCATTTTTCATAAATCCCAATGCATAACTTGTCTTAACATCTCCAGTCTGATCCTTAACAACGGAGCCCCTCAGGGCTGCGTGTTGAGTCCTCTCCTGTTCCTGCATAACTTGTCTGAAACATCCCCAACTGCACCCCTGGAGTACGTGCCTGTCTCTTGTCACTGTAGGCTTATAACAATATATTTGTAACCTTCAGCCACAATACTGAGATGTGTGTCAATCTTTAAAAGGGATTAACCCACGCAAGGGACCTGGACCTGATGGCATCCCTGGCCCAAGCTCTCAAGGTGTATGCAGACCAACTGGCAGATGTCTCTGTAGACACTTTAAACATGTCACTGCTCCAGTCTGTAGTCTCCATCTGAATGACTAGTGCCCAGTGACACTCACCCCCTTCCTCCCTGACTCACTGGATCCGCTATAAATGAGCCAGATTCTCCAGTCTGACCCTTAACAACGGAGCCCCTCAGGGCTGCGTGCTAAGTCCTCTCCTGTTCATGCATGATTGTGTGGCTGCTCTCAGACGAGACGGCCTATAGAGAGGTCAGAGCCGTGACATCTGACAACAATCTCCATCTCAATGTCAGCAAAACTAGCTGAATGTGGTCTACAGGAAGAGACTGGGAGAAGGACACACCCCCATCGCCATCAATGGAGGACCTCTTCATCCTACTTTAACTGCCTTATTGTATCCCTACATTTTTGTGTGGTTTTCTTTTTATACATTTGTATCTCTTCTGTAATTGTCATGCATTGTATAATAAATAACTTGACTATTTACTCAAAAGGCAGTACAAGAGACAGGCAGATGAAAACGTTCAGGCAGGATTTGCTGCAATGCCAAGGGCAGAATTTCAATGTTCTATTCAATAAACATCCAATTTATAGTTGACTTTATAATAGGTTTATTTTGTCCTTCTCTTTTTAGTAACCGTAACTTTGTTTTTCTTTCCCAATTCAGAGAGAGAGAACAGATGACTGTAATTTTGAATGCCAGGTCCAGGCCCATATTTCTGAGTGTGCTGGGTTAATAATTTCAGAAGCAACAAAAATGTACTCTTCTTACTGTAAGCTTTTTTGTAGCCTATACTTCTATTTTATTTTTCTATCTGTAATTTTACTACCACTTAAGTACCTACCAGTATAGTAGGCTAGTAAAAACATGAAGAAGTGCTGATTAAGTGAGAATGGAACAGAAGGGAGATAAATCAGCAGCTTGAACAGAGGAGAAGCTGCAGGTGTGTCTACGGCCGCAAGGGGGCGGAGCTCCAACTCCAGAGTGGTGACGCTCCGGAAATGATACTCAAGAAAAAAGTTTGGCCGCCACTTCACTCGCTATACAATTAGGCAGCACTTATGGGTGTGGTTGTAATTATAAAGTTATTGTAACTCGAAACATTGTTAGCAAATGTATTTTTAATAATGACTGATTTGTTGCACCACCCCTAAGCACGCTAAGTGACGCACCCACGTCTGGTCACCTTGAATTAAGGTAGGAACAGGTTAGCTAACATTAGTTAGCTTACATGCTAAATGCTAACATGCTCGCTCCAGTGGTGTTTCCTGCGTCCAGTGACCTGTGTGAGGACTTCCTACGCTTTGAGGCAGTACATCTTTGATGCTAAAGACGTTTTGGATTTGAGGAGCGCGGTGGGACCAGAGAGACCGAGCGGATTGGTAATACTGGGACCAGGAAGGCCGAGAGCGGACTGGTAATACTGGGACAAGAGAGCCTGGCTATTTTATTCCTTGAGAATATGGCACCTGGAGCAGACTGGAGGACTTTCGTGGTGCCCCTTCAGACTGGTGAGTACAAGCACACATGCTGCTGAATCGTCTCCAGACGAGAACGTCAACAAACCACACCGTGGTGGCGGTGATGGTGGTGGTGGCAGAGGCGTTGCCTAGCAACGTGGTCGCCTGTGCGCGCTACGCGGTGTGTTAATTGAACTGCAGCCTCTGTGGAGTTTATGTTGCTTATACTTTGTCCACGCTGAACGCTCATTGGGGTTATTTATTCGTAATATAATAAGTTGTTATCTACTGTCGATGATTGTTGCTTTAATGATCTGTTTGGACATAAGGGTTGTTGTTGCTGATGTTGTTCCACTTGTGTATAAGTTCACACCCTTATTGAGATGTAATTACTCAGGGTACATTTGAACTGACCTACTTTTTTACTTAAGTAGGACCACATTTTTACACAGTATTTATTTTAATCAACAGTAGGCCTGCTTTTCCTTCTGTGCAATAGTGTGGTACTGTTTCCACCTGGCTATTAGTTAAACCTGCGCGTGTACAAAGTCAACAAACTATACTAAATTTGAAATAAAGTTAGTTCACTGTTAAGTTCACTGTTGTAGGATTACCTCCCCCCCCCCTCTCTCCTGCTGCTTAATGTCTGAAAGTATATCTCTAAGCAGCTGCGGTTCTTCCGACTGTCTCTGCTCACTCATCACAAAACACGCCTTCCAAAAATACCGGGGATATTTACCATAATTTACTGCATGTTAGTCACATAACATCCGCAGCCCTTCATGTTTTATGTGACAGTGTAAGCACATTACCGGTCTGCATGTTTGCGTGCCTGATTGTAGCTATGGGAGTATGTTTTTGTGCTTACTTATCTGCATATTTATTTTCCATGCATGGGTATTTGACAGAACACATCTTATTATTATTATTGGCTCTCATGTTTAGCTTTGAATATTTCACCCAACAGTGTGTCCAATGTCTGGTTGTTTGTGATCAAACAAACTGTGTGGTTGCCTGGTTGCCAATTTGGAGCCACTTCAAAGACTTGAGTACATCTTGGATCACAGTTGATCTAGCGTTGTCCTTATTTAGTTGCCGATATGCTTCTTAAATATCATACATTTATTTTAGCTCCTTGCCTCCTTTCTCTCTTTTTTACAATTAGACCTGATATTTCAGCAACCTTTTTTCTTCTTACAATGCATTTGCTATGAACATGGATTGACACTGTTGGTTGGCTGAAAATACAGCATTCTAGCATTTTTAACCTGTGTCATTTTTAGTTGACACAAGAAACACAACAATACAGTAGTTTCTCTGTAATGAAGGTTCCCTGTGGTGTTTTTTTTATTTTGAACAAACAAAAAGTTATGTGTACACTCACAGTTAGTAACCAATACATTTTGTGCGAATGCTTGAGGCCAGACAAACTTGTTATACTTCCTCATAAAACTGCGAAGCCATTTAACCATTTTTAAAAAAATGCATTGCATCCACTATTGCCTGTTCAAAACAAAAGCCTGGTCAACTTTGCTCGCTATCAACCCAATTCAGTGTTATATAAGAAATAACTTTCACTTTCCATTGGTAAAGCTATAACAGCAAACATCCAGCATGCATTTTTTTAAAGGAAATGTACACAACAAAAACAGTGCTTGAAACATTGAGCCAGAAAAAAAATAACAATCTTTGCACGGTCAACATGAAACGAGATAATGATGGATCACCATGTACACTGCATGTGAGCAAATGGACTGCTCTAGCTTGAAAACAGCTGCAGAAATTAAGGTTAAAACATCCAGGTTTGCATGAGACAATCACATTGAAACCTCAGTCTTTTTCCCCAAAGAGAGATTACTTTGTAGAACAGAACAAAAAAAAATCAACAAAAAAAAATCACACAGCCTTCCCCTCTGGGACCTGATCATTTTTATAGCTGCTTATGAAATGCATGGCTGCATACCAGACGTCACCCTCCACTGATATGAGACATTAACATTGATAAGGATATATTTTCAGCTGGCAAGAGACCATGTATACAATGAGCGTGTTGTTATATTATTCTAATGCTCTTTTGATCTAAATTCTGACATTCTTGTACACTAAAGCCAAAAATACAACTATTGTAAGCACCCAGACATTTCACATTTTATGCCGAAATAATTAATCAACGTAGGCAGGGACAATGAGCAGTATGTGGCCTTTCAGTTCCCTGCTGAGTTACATGTGTTAAATGTTAAATGTGCAGTTATAACGGTCGTTTGGTGTGAAAGCCAAACTTTTCAGTTGTAATGGATTAGTGCAAAGCTGGTTCTGTTGTTTCCTTTTTGCATCGAGTCTTTGTTGAGTGTGTGTGGCCTGTGATGTCATTTAAAGGTTTTGCATTTAAAAAGACATCATTACGGTTTTGTCTTTGACTGGATAATAAGGACTTTAATTAATTTCTTTATTCTCTGCAGGGTTCTATTTTTGTTTGTTTCTTTGGATTTTCAACAAACACATTGACGTTGTATGATGTTCTTGCAGTTTTACTTAGAGATATATGGCCTTTGGTGTGAATGAACAAAGGACAAAGTGAGGCAGGCGGAAAAGTGTGTCCTTGTTCATGCGTGGTTGTTGCGTGAAAGATGTTTGTTGCATATTTTGTAGCCCATTCCCAGCTGGTTGACTAAAACCATTCTACCATAACTCCTACCTACACACAGTAAATCTGTCTTGTAATACTTAATGAGAGACTGAACGATTGTAATTGCTCATTTTTGTTACACCAGATATGTATGTTCATTCATCCTTCCCCCGACCAGTAACCCAAAAACTTTGTATTGGGTTTCTAATTTGTGGCGGGGGAAATGCACGATTAGCATTCTTTTGACTCTTATTTACACACCAAGAAGAGGTTGTAGATGTGAGGGTTAGTCCCACAAAGCATTTGAGAAAATGCCCGTCTGTTTTCTGTTTTCAAATGTACATATTTGATATCCTTTTCAAGCAAAAATCCTTTTCTGTATCCAGAATATTCACATATGTTGTAGCCTCATCGATAGGAGCTGAAACTATCAGCTTGTCCTAAAAAAATCTATGTAATATGAGCTTTTATTGACAGAACTATGTGCGTATAAAAATGCATTCGAGCAGTAAATTAGTATATTCATTTTGAAAAGAAAGTAGTAGGTATATAAATGAGTAAATCTGACATTATTTGTCTTGCGTGGAGCCCTGGGGAAGGAGCTGGCATTGATTTTCCTCCTGAGATATGTTCAAAATGTGATTGAACAGATCATGTCCTCCATCCATGGAGCTTATAATTGATAAGCATCAACAGAAATGCAATTCAGAGGTGTCCCATTTACTTCAAACGTTTCACCACACGAGACAAAAAGATATCAGGGGCTTTTAAAACGCATACTTATAAAGTTTTAAACCATTGTCTGTCTGAATTGGAAACTTGCAAATATGTGTGTGTGCTGCGATTATTCTTCTTTGTTACACTTAATCAGGCGGTCACAACATCAGCCAATACTGTTCCCGGTGAATTATTGTTTAGGTGTGAGACACACCTCTCATTGTTGTCGGCTGTGTTGTGAAACAAGCATTCTTCTTGAAGAAGTGAGCAAAAACGAAAAAAAAAAAAAAAAAAAAAACTTGGACAGATAGCTTGGAGACTTGCATTTGCACTTTTGCACTTGAGTTGATGTTTTCAATTATTTTTAATCTTGAGGAACTCACCAATTTCAAAATGCTGGGTTCGATTTCTGTCTGAATGGTCAGAACATGTTACAGATTAATTCGTCCAAAAGGAGGCTTTAGATGATTCCACTGACAACACAAAGCACCCACATGCCCCTCACATCCAGACACCCCTTTGAGCTCCCTCCGGGGGGGATGAATCATCCGGGGTTCTGATGTGGTTTAGCGACGACCAGTGTTTCCATGTTTGCTCAGATTCCCGCCCTCGCGGCCACACGGGATTTGATAAGTTGAGAAGCTACGGTTAGCTGAGTCATCGCAAAGTTCCTTTCATTCCCACGATTGTTCCTGCGGTTGCTGTGTCAGTGGAAGAAGACTTAATTTCGTGACTGGAACAAGACAACCAGAAGGTTAAATGTCATACGTGACTCCATCGATTGTTTTTTTTTTTTTTAAGCTTTTATACTCCTACAACATTGTCGGACTCGACACACAGTCATGTCTGGAAGAGATACGAGTTGATTGAACGCATCACAGACCTCCGTTATTGAAATTCCTTTTTATATATTTTTTCTGATAAATGACCAGACCAGTGATGGCGGTATTTGCCGCCCTTCCATTATGAAGTCATGTCTGAATGAATGAATACTGTGACTTTTGAACCGACAAACTTAATCCTGTGCGGGGGAAAAAAATCTATGAGTCAATTAAGTGTTGTCATCAAATATGCGTTTTAAAAACTCATCAAAATCCCCAAGTGCAGATAGGTCTGTTCTTTGTTTGATATGTGGGCGGAGCCTGTGTCCCGGGAGTCATTTTGGGCCAGTTAAAACATTCAACAAACGTGTGGGAGGTTTTGCAGTCATCTTCTATGTATCCTGACATGCAAATACAGATTAAAAACAATTCTAATCAGCAGCCCGCCACATCAGTAACTTTTATAAGCACTTTTGTTTGTGCAGGGTCATTTCAGGCATCAGGCTTTGCACCTTTTTGCAGCATCAACTGTCGCATGATGCGGGTCCAGGCGCCTCCAGTAACATGAGTTGAGCCGCATACACCCTTTATCTCTTAAGGAGAACCAGATGAAACAAATCAAATGATGTTGAATATATGAAGTGGTCGGGAACATCAGGATCCGTTATTATATGTAGCATCTCTTGTCTTGTGGGAAAGTGGATTTGCCAAAATAGGCCCATTATCATATATTTGTGGTGCTCCTTCGCGTATGGCCTCCCTAAGGGCGTTTGCATGTTGGGTGCAATATGGCCCCCCAATAAATTACGACACTGACAGACTGACAGACTGACTCTGTGTCGAAGGAAAGCGAAGGCTGTAATTTTGGAGAAGAATCGCTGCTATATTTTTTATGGCCATTCATACCAGCTATCACCACGTAATTTATGATTCTGTTACAAGGTGCGTGGGAGGTGTTGGGGATATTTTTTGTCAGGGATGTAAAATGAATTGTGGAAGTGTTCCCGGCAGCAGGAAGGGGACGGCCCGCTGTAGATTACAATCTTGAAATGTCAAGAAATCCCATGAAAAGATCAAAACGAATGACGTTTTCTCAATACTTTTCTTTCCTCCCAAATTCTTTCCATTTACAGATCAAAAGGCAGTTCAATTTCTGTTTTTCAGGTAAGACGGATGGAATATATTTCCTTTTCGGCCCATAAAATAATTTACTGCTTTTCTTTTTGTGGATGACGCTTGAAAAGCTGTTTGCTTGTGCAGACCATATTCAGGTGGAATCATGTTTCCATGCTCTCAGCAATTAGACTGGTTAAGCATCAGCAGCGTGTTGTATGGGTGAGCTGAGTTCCATGACCATTTAGGGTTAATTAAAGGAGCAAAAGACGTAAAGTCACCAGTTTCCAAAATACTTTAAACTTTTTAATAAGCAGCTGTGTTGAAAATAAAACCGGCAGTCTAAATTGGCATTTATATTCATCATAATGTTTGCAGTTCAAACTTTATCGGTTGCCTTCTGTTTTGACGACCATTTTATGTCAAATGTCCCATAAAAGCAACGGACTGTAAACGAGAAGTAAATAACTCAAACATAAAAAAAAAAACTTTCCGTGCCTTTTTAGACCATGAATCATCTTTTATGTGCTTTTTTAAAACATGTCCTGATAAGCAATGGCGTCATATTTGAGAGGTAAAGCCTGGTCGCTCCAAAGACAGGAGCAGATTTCCTTCTCTTTCCATCTTTTTTTTTTTTTTATGACTTTGTATTGGATCTCAGTACGAGGGAGGGAGTGGATCACATGAAAGAGGCTCAGGATGTTCGAGAAACTAAATCTCAAGGGCAACATATCAATTCAGTAATCAACCTACAAACAATTTCCCAGAAAACCTGCGATACATTTTGAGTATCTGCTCTTACCTAATTCCTGTAAACCAAAAAGCTGAGAGAAAATGGGCAAAATTAGGGCAAAAAGATGTCATTCTTCTAGCCGGGACACTCAAAAACTAAAATAATAAGCAGGTCACAGAGAAAGCTGTCGTCCAGCACTAGACAGGAAACCAACCTCTCCAATGTTTCCAAATGCCATGGCCGTGCTCTACACATCTATGTTGTTTCTGTAGGGGAGTTCAGTCCATCTCACCCCGAATTACCTTTTGTCCCCGCCGTCACCCCCACTCTCTCTCTTTCTGTCTCTCTTTCTGTCTCTCTCCCCCTCTCTCTCTCTGTCTAACTTGCTTTGTCCCTCTCTTTCCTTTCTCTCTCTCGCCCCAGATGTCTGCTCACCAGCTGCGCTCAGATGGCCGAGAGGAGCAGACGCGATGGGTTTTTATAGAGCCTACACACACACACACACACACACACACACACACACACACACACACACACACACACACACACACACACACACACACACACACACACACACACACACACACACACACACACACACAGAGTATCACGGTGACTCGCCACAGCAGGGATCCAGGACTTTTGTCCCGGAGTTGAAAGATTTCCCCTCTGTTCTCAGTTTTCCACATCTTTCCACTGTCTATGACCACAGCAATATGAAACAGATGCCCCCCTAACTCACATGTGACTGCAGACCAATACGGGATATGGTCCGAGAAGGTCAGGAATTTGGCCGTTTCCCTGCTCTAATCGGATTAGTGTTTCTTTTTTTGTGTGTGTGGGGTTGACTAATATGAAAGTGATTAGACTGCAGCTTTTTCCCCAGAGAGTGAGGGAAGTTTGTGGTGATTGAATAAGCTTCATTAATGTTATGTCAGTATGTCTCTCTTAAACATGATTCATTCCAAATCTCGCTAAAGCCATTGCATCCCACGCACAGTTAATTTTATCCAACATATTGACAATTGACTCTTCACTAAGCTCCGCCCCTTAGCGACTGACTCTTGACCTTACCATATATGCAGTTTACACGATGGCAGATTTATCTCCTGTATTTCTACATCATTTTTCAAATAATGGCTCCTTGATGGCAGATTTTATCGGATGTAGCTAACTAGTTATCTATCTAATATCTAATTTAATGTGGTAGTATTTTCCTCCGTTGCTGAGCAACTACCGACAACACAGGACACAATGCATTTTTTTTTTGTTCCACCAGACGCCAATTCCTCTACTGTAATAACTCCAAAGAATTTACATTGACACTCTCTGGGACAGCGACGTTAGCTACCAGGGGAAACGAAAGCACTATTCTCTTCCTGTTTTTGTTTCACAATGGTTTACTCGTTCCCTTTGTGCAGAAATCCAGCCTTCATAGTGAAAGTGACGCTTATAGGGAACAAAGCTGAACAACATGCATGGGAATGATTCCAATATGTTCAGTGTCTGATTAAGTAAGTTGTTCCAACATTTTTCTCCAAGGCTTACTGTGGACTTGCAGAGCTTGTTGTCATCTACACTCTGACTCTGTGTGTGTGTGTGTGTGTGTGTGTGTGTGTGTGTGTGTGTGTGTGTGTGTGTGTGCGTGTGCGTGTGCGTGTGCGTGTGTGTGTGTGTGTGTGCGTGTCTCATCGTGCGTTCACCACTCATGGTCGATCAGCTGAAAAACCGGCTGCTTATCGGTTGCTGCATCTCTAGGTTGAGTTTAAACTTCCTCAAATCCAATAATGAGCAAAACACATCCACCACCAATAGCATATCATAATAATATCATTCAGGAGCGGCTAGAAATTCAACTGCTGTGCTTTTCAAACTCGTTACTAATGGTACCCAAGACTCACTTACCTACTTATGGCTGCTAAGCTATGATTGGACAATCGCCGTTCAGGGGGAGGGGTTTAGCACACTGTCAATTGGTGTAAATTCTCACATTCTACTGCTAAACCGGCAGTGTGTGTTTCCAGTCTGTGTTGTTGCCACCGTGACAGGAAGGAAGCCGCGATGCCGGCTCCTCTGACCTTGAGTAAACCCTGACCAGAACGTCTGCCGGGTTTCCCTCTGATCCACTTTTTGATGGTGACATAACTGCTGGGGTCGTCTTTCTTGACCTCCTGCTGTGTGTGTGTGTGTGTGTGTGTGTGTGTGTGTGTGTGTGTGTGTGTGTGTGTGTGTGTGTGTGTGTGTGTGTGTGTGTGTGTGTGTGTGTGTGTGTGTGTGTGTGTGTGTGTGAGAGAGAGGGAGAGTGTTGGGTTGGCTGGTGGGGGTAAAGGAGGTGTTGAAGGGGAGGAAAGAAAGGTGAAAGGAGGGTCATGGGTAGATGGACTGAACAGGTTTCAGAGGATGTGAAAGACGGTGGGCCTCATGAGTAAACATAGCTCTAGTGTGAGATGAAAGAATACTGTGTGTGTGTGTGTGTGTGTCATCAGGAGTATGTTCCCATAGTGCTCCAGTCCAGCCACACGTGACCATCGTCCTTTGATTTCCCAACTTTGAGGTGATACATATTCATCTCACATCTTCAATGAGGATGCGAGAGGGTTGCAGTCATGAAAGAGTAAAGTTTGTCCAGATCGGCAGTTTCTTTGCTCCCTCTTTCGCGCCCTCCTCTCAGCTTTCTGCCCCCCCCGCTCTACCCAAAACCCTTGACCTTTGACCTCTAAACCCCTTGATGGTGTCGAGCCCACATTGGAAGGCCATAAATCTGTCAGGCAGATCAGTGAGTTTGGCTCGGTATTTGAAGTTGTTGCTCACCAGGAGAGAAAAAATGTCAGTTTGTATTGTGAAAAGAATAATTATAAAGGGTGAGCTGGACGATTTTTACTAGATTATCTTGGACTCACCTCCTCCTTGGCAGTACTTCCTCAGCGAGAATTCAAAAGAACAGTCTCCCATTTTCTTAATTTAGTCCATTATGACATATGTCTCCCTAGGCTTTATAGAGGTCCACATGCAGGATGAGGATGCAGGAAAAGGCTCCTGCGTATTTTCCTTTAGGTCTCGTGACGATGCACACTGGCTTCATTTAGTCAGAAAGTTCTTGTTAGAATCCGCAAGTAAAACAGAGGATTTTCATACCATATAATTTGTTTTGGGGCACAAACTCAGTAAAAAACCCTTTCAACAGAGATTCCTGTTAAATCTGCACAGCAACGCCATCTTCAAGCCAGTTGCTCTTTCTATTTCACCTTCCAAAAGTACAAACCACCGAACATAGTTTTCTCTCCACACATCAAGCAAGCCAGTATTCAGAAGGGAGCACTTGATGAGCACAACCAGAAACCCAGTTATTTCTCTCTGCGATTTGTGTGAAACAAAAAACAAACAAAACAAAGGGGGGGAAATAAAATAAACATAAATCTCCAAACTACCCTTGATTAACCATAACCACACATTTAACAAATGCAGGAATGCAGACGAAAAACAAGAGAAAATGGAAAAGTTAAGAGTGAAATGTGGAAGAAAAGTGGGAAACGGAGTCAGAAAAAGGGTAATAGAGGAGGGCTGAAATTCACAGAAACTTTTCCTTTTTCTTCATAAAAAGGCAAACGTGTTGGTGAACTCGGGTTTGAAGGCAAACGGTTGAATTGGCATTGTCTGACCACTGCGGTTGCTGTAGCGTACTTGACTGTAATTCAAATACACATTACCATGTAATTAGTCGTTCTCTTTTTAAAGATTTTTTCTTTTGTTAATGATCTGCAAACAACCACCTACATCTGTTTTCCAAATCGAGCGCACAACGTTGCAGAATCCAGACCAAAATCTGAGCAGACAATCGGGGAAAAGAGGTCACTTTTGTGCAGATCGGTTATGGTTGGATTGGAATCAGCGGTTTGTCTTGACGGATCGGAAAGGGACGCTGATGTTGGCACTTCAACCTTCTGTAACAAATGAATGGTCTGAGAAACTTCATAAATATAGACTTGGTAATTGTTTTGGAATGATATTGGCCTGAAATGAAGGGAAAAAGGGGAAAAAAAGCTGATTTAATGTAGTGAGTATGCTAAATGAGGCAACATATCATGTTTTGTTACATAAAAATGGCTTTGAACTTTTGCCTTTTAGTCTGATTAATGATCTAATGTACAGAAATGGCCTATCGTGTTTATCATTCAACATTATTTGAAGTCATTTGGATCTTAGAACTAGCATTTTATTAATGAATGGGAACATCACCGCCAAATTAAGATAATCGCAATGTTTGAACAACGAGTGCTCGAGATCGGCGCCGCAATCAGGATCAGGCGTCGCAATCAAGTATTGACAGACGGTCACAGATGTTTTTTTTTTTATGGCAAAGCATTTGTTACGAGGATTTCAAGTAATATAACAGAAAGTGTTTCTTTCATCATCAGTCGATGATAAAAACATAGATAAAGCTAAGCTTGTTTTATTATGTTTTATTGTTGGATATGTGATTAGCTGGCACACTTGAGTTGGAATGAAGACTGCTTCTTTTCGATGATTTTGGCAGCTTGTGAAGTACCATTAATACAGTGTGTTTGCAGAGTAACTCTGCAGTATTTGGTATGACACTTTGTATTTACATGTAGGGAGCTAGTGAGACGGCTACGGAGACGGAGCCAAGGACGCCTCCGGTCGATCCAAGCTCCCTTACCTTGTGATTGATAGAGTCCAAGTTCACAGCGCTCACGGTGACGTGCTCACACGTACCTGCTCCACGTCCCAGGCAACACTCTGGTGCATCAGTCGACTATGCATTGACTAAAGGCCACAAGACAGATGATGGAAAGCCGGTATCCATGGCGTCTACATCTCTGTATATCTAATTCACAGCAATACACAGTTTTTTACTTGACAGGTTGCACCTCTCTTGGTTGCCAGCACCAGCGAACGGCTGTTGTGCGTTAGAAGCAGAAGCTTATGTATAGCTCAACATTGTTATAGAGCTGCAAAACCTCTTAAGTTTGGGTGGACGTGTACAAAGTGTCTGACTTCAATGCCAGTGACTTGCGGTTTGTACAGTAAATCCTTCTCTTTCCAACAGTCAGAACTGGTTTCTTTTAAACCATGACCATGATCTTATCCTGACTTTAGATTTAGAGATTTAATTGTCCCAAAGGGGAATTTCCTCTCCACAGCACGGTACAAGTTAGACGATATATACAGCAGCACAACAAACAGTGAGGAAGAACAGTAAACACTATGTGCAAGCCCTTCTGCTCCCTGGTGCTCTGTGCTTGTGCCTGGAGGGCAGTAGGGTGAGGTGGTGATTGAGTGGGTGTGTGACGTCCTGTTCCATTCAGGTTGCAATGCGTGTAATGGCCTTATTGTAAAATCTGTGTTGGTTGGGTGTGAGGAGCTCAATCATTGCAGCAGCGGTGTTGGTTATATGTGGGTTTAACTTCTAAGCAAGCGGAATTAGCTGCCAAAACAAACCTTAACAATAGGTGTGGCAGATTAGGAAATTAAACTGTGAATCATTTTTGTGATGGTCTTGCAGGTCAATCATAAGCTTGGTCAAAGGCCAGGAGGATTTATCTGATGCGGGTCATGGGTCAATATTCACACAGCATCCAACCAGCGAAAGGACATTTTACATGACGTAAACACGGGTCAAAGGTCAGTTAGCACCTATGGTTTTATTAAAGAACCCTTAAGATGGTTTTGTCTGGTATAAACATACACTCCTCTCAGATTAACTTGTACTATTACAGTAAATCTACCCGCTTAGAAGTGGTAGGCGTTTTATTTCTGTCTGCATTTTGGATGTCATTTGCAAATGTCATATCGCTGCAGCAGCTGAACTGGGTGAAACACGAGCAACTGTGTCAAACTGTGGAGCTTTGGCTTGAATTTGTTTTGTTTTTTCCTCTGGCCGGGAACATTGCTGTGAAAGTGGAACCGACAACCCCAGAGTGTTGCGGACGGAGCACAGTCTGCTCGTGTTTTTCTAGCCAGCAGCACTAATAATGCATGAGTCCTCAAACGTTTGCCCGGGTTGCTGTTCGGAGGCAAGCTGTTTGCGACGAAGACCGTTTCTGTGATTAATTACGCAAGAGTCCTCCGTCACACGGAGTGCAGCCGCTTAAACATTTTCCCCTCTTGCAGTTTCTCCCTCCACTACGAGGGAGAAACGTTTGATGTTCGGAGGGCCTTGAGGAAGTGATGCCACATAAATTATCAATATCACACAGATATATCTCATGATATATGAGGCTATAAAACTAAACATGCCCATTGGCCATTTCTTGAGGCCAGGTATAACTTTCTGTTTCCCTATCTAGCACCAAAGCTATACTTAACCACATACAGGTGTGTTTTTGGCACGGGCAGCGAGATGGCAGGTGTGTTTATTATTACAATGTGATAATAACTATCATTACAGCCCGGTAAGAACAGGCGTGTTAGCAGTCGCTGGGACTAAGAGGAAAGCAATAATGATTTTACCAGGATGTGAGCGTGCAACCGGCATGTCTATACACACACACACCCATCAGTATGAGAGAAATACACAAACAGAAACTTGCACAGATTAGCACCTACGTGATTTAAATTTAACTCCTAATGAACCCCTTAGAGGGTATCTGTGCTGGTAATAAATGCCCGTTAGAGATGACCGTTATGTCATCGAAGGAGGCAAGTGCAAGTCAATTTGTTTTAGACTATAATTGTTTATAGATATGGTGCAACATAATGATAAAATGTCTATGAACCTAAGTTTTATAAAGATGCACTCATAAATCATAGATTAATAATTAAATTTACAAATCACCAATATGCGTTCAATATATATATATATATATTTTTTTTGCATTTGATGGATTGACCATGTATCACACACACACACACACACACACACGCACACACACACACACACACACACACACAGGTAATTGTAGCGAGGAAACAAACAGATAATTTCTCTCCGATTCTGCTGCCTCACCATCTGTATAAAATCCATCCCAGCTTTTCAGTACCTCCTTCTGTACCTGATTCTGTATAAAAACAGGAATATGTATACACCAGCATTTTTATTTTTTACACAAAAGTGCACATCTTTGAATCATTATGAAGGCTTTCACCAACTATGTTAGTTTACCTCATGACCGACATTAACATTTAATCTACTTTGAATCCACATCCAACGTAAACCCAACACTTAAGCGTAAGGGTCAGTGAAATGTCATAATGCACACACGCTTATGTTTCATAACTTAAAAAATGAAGTTCCTTTGAGGAGAAAGATAAAGTTCCTGGTGTACTGCAATCACACTCTGGAGACAAGCTCCAAAGAAAGCATTCTTTACTAAAGTGATGTTTTAATGACAGGATAAGCACTCACTGCACCGCTGATAATTATGCATTTATGGTATGATTATTATGATAATAATAATTGCGACCGTTTTAATCTTGATTGTCTTGGTATGGATCTTTAAGTGCATATTATTGCTGACGCCTTGCCCTCTTAGCAGCTTGCTTTGTTTCTGTAATGTTTTGAAAGGCGCTGAGCACTTAAACGGCAATCCATCTTTGATGCTTCAACACAGAGAGCGACGATTTAAGGGTTTGTCCCATCTTTGTACTTTCATTGCGCGCTTGTCTTTTCTTGGCGTCTCAGTCTGGGTATGTGAAGCTAAGTGCTACTTTAGTGGAATTGTGTGGGTTGACGTGTGCGTGCGTGCGTGTGTGCGTGTGTGCATGCGTGTGTGTGTTAGAAAGCAATTTACCAGATGTTTTTTTGTTGGAGAGCGGAGACCAGCCTCTCATAGATGTAAAAGAGACAACTATTACAACACTGATGTGATGAAACGTCACTATCTCTGAGGCTACAGCAAGAAACATCTGATTCAAAAGCTTGTGCAGCTTTTTAAGAAATATATCTTTATTTATCGTTAATCAATCATTTATTAATGGGTTTTAGACTAGTAAGAAGCTATTAATAAGAACATTGTAGCTGTCCTCCTCAAGCATGACAAGCATGTCTCTTTAATTAATTGATAGCCATGTCTGCCATTCTGCATGCATACTGTTATAATGATTTAACCCCGACAGAAACCAGTGATTGAGACCATAAACTTTACAAACAAATTTAACAATGTTAACTGAGCTAAGGTCAATTGAGAAGTAGGGTCATTTTCTCATAGCTGGGAGACAGAAAGCAAGTTTGAGGCACTTCGGCATTGACTTCACTTTTTCAGACCCAGAGGTTGCCGCCTGGTATGCACCCCCTCCCCCTCCTCCTTCTCCCCTCCCCACAGCAGAGGTAAACAGGAAATTAGGGGAGATTTTAAAATACAAAAAAGTGTATGGGAAAGTTCAAAATAATAAAAAAAGACTAAACAAAAATTTGCCACATGCAGCAATACACATAACCCACGAAGACGGTGTCAAATGTTGCACAGATGTCTGCATAATTAGATCAAAGACAAAACTGCCGTTGGGCAAGGCTGTGGACTTTAATCAAATCTGTTAAAGGGCGGCTTACTAAACAGATAATTGACTTTAATTACATATCAGTATCATGCATTCACACATGACACACGTTGCAGATCTATTTATGGATTTATTACTCAATGATTCCTATTGTGAAAACATCCCAATCATTTTACCTGCTGCGTGTCAAACTACCGATCGATCTTTCCCCGTCTGTTACCAGCTGGTTTCTGCTCCGCAACAAGCCAGTCTATAGTCCAGCACCGGCCCCCGGTTCCAGCTGGCCAAACTATTTACACTACCAGGCATAAACACTCAAGATTACAGACGAATCTCATTTATTGCTCCAGCCAGACGGTTGTTTGGCATCTGATGTCAATGAAAAAACCCTCCATGCGATTGGTTTGTTCCACGAGTATGAATTATTATCGTTGTGTTGCCTAATAATCAAGAGGATCAAGTTTTGCTTATGGCTGCTATTCATAATCTCTAAAAGTCAACTTCACCCACACATGCCTCGCAACGAAAACTAGACAAGTCTTTCCTGTAACACAAATATGCAAACAGCACAAATACACAGATGCCGACACGCATGCACACACACACACACACACACACACACACACACACACACACACACACACACACACTGCGTTTCCCCGTCCCACGCCGGCTCTCTCTTTGCACTCTTTCACACGCCGACAGACACAAATCGTTGCTTCTCACAGTCTGGTCTCACATTTGTTTGATTTACTCGGTGGCCTTTCACCCCGGGCTGAGCTGGATGGACTCTTGGTCTTGCCGCTGCTCCAACTGGTTCATTTCCAACATAACCCCGCTGGACCCGTGTGTGTTTGCATAGATATACATATTCACATGCGGTCAATTCTTGTGTCACTGGTCCGTAAACACATGTTTTTTTTGTCTCATGCTCCAATAAAACACACAATTTGTTATTCTATTGTGTGTCTGCACCAGTGCTGTAAAGAGTTGAACTAAAAGAAGTAGTATCATGTCCAAAAGTGAAAAAACCTCTTCTCAGCACTACACCCACAATTCCACTGTTTTACAAGCTTCTTACTGACCTTTCGGTTCTATTCGTTTCCTGTTGTTTTGAAGCTCAAAGAAATTAAAAATGGCAGTCGTGTGACTCCATCCGACCTTTGCCTGTGAAAGTACCCACACATAAGCCTGATGGAGTAACTTGGAGAAAGGAAAGAGTTTTTAATAATTAAAAGTACCTTACACAGAGATACTATTGCTACTACTAATATTGCTTACTATATTATTTGTCGTTATATCTTCCTAAACACATGACTCATCTTTTTAAGGTGGTTTACCAAATAGGCGTCTGAATTTATTTAATTATTTATATACCAGGCACTCACTAAAGAGAGTCGGATTTTCAAGTCACTTGAGTCACCAAATAATAAAATAAATGAATAAAATAATAGTAATTAAAAACGGTTGATTTCAGATGTTGAAATTAAGTAAACCACGGAGAAATTAAAAAAATGAAGGACAGCGAATGACTAGAACACTAGAAGTGAGGGATTTGTGCAGCCTGAGTCAGACCTACTGTACTGAGTTTAAACGAGAGCCAAAGTGATCACTTTGCTCCCAGCTGGGTTTGTAGTAGCGGCAGGCAGGTGGGGCGAGTCAGCGAACAAGTTATTGCATATGATGACTAATGACTCCGGAAAAAGAGTCTTTTCGTTTCCAACGATCCGCTCATGACTTGCAAATGATGACAGATGCGGGATTCCTATTCATTTCTGCCGCACATGTGAAGTCCTCAAAAACGGAGTTAATAAAGTTCCTCGCTATGGATTACAATTTCTTAGATTATAGTTTTTTTGGGGGGGAAATATGCTTCAACTTTCTTGCTGAGAGTCCCATGAGAAGCTTGGTCCACTTTGATGACATATGAAGTACGAGCCAGCAGGTGGTGGTTGGCTTAGCTTAGCATAAAGACCGGAAACCAGAGATAAACATATTCCTGACCGCACCTCTAAAGCTCACAAACAGCACAATCTACAGTACAAATCAGATGTAGTGTGTTAATTAGTGAGCTTTAGAGGTGCTGCAAGGTGCATTTTGTCCAGGCTAGCTGTTTTCAGTCTTAAGGGAACACAAGCCAACCGCTAAACTTCAAACTTAGTGTTGAGCAATGAGAGTGGTACCGTATTTTCTCAGTTACTCTCTGAAAAAAAGCAAAAAAGTATATTTCCAAATTATATTTTGCTTGACATTTCTTTGTCACAAGATTTATCCCAAACAAATGACTGTTCTCTCTGAAAACCGTACACTTCCTCTGCTCAGCCCACATGTAAAGACACTACACCATTGTAACACGCCTGCATTATTAGGTTAGCTCTTTTCCTCGTTGTGCAACACCCTAAACTCCTCAATCAGTTGTTCCCGGTTCCCTTTAAGCCCTTGATAAGGAAGTGGACTGAATTTTCTTTTTGTCCTTACCAGTGAGAGTGACCTAAACGACAGCGGGAGGTGGGGGAGGTATGTGTTACACTACAATAGACGTAAATCTCTCCGCAGTAACCACACCAGAGCTCTGAGCCCATGCTTATGGAGGGAGGCTAATCAGCTTTCTGCAGATGGGCTAATGTCCTTACAGTGGCTGAGAGGGGGGCCTATATTTAGCGTACACTCTCTTCCTCTTAACAGGGATAACCGGCCCTGTTCTCCTCTCCATAGCTCATCTCTCTCTCTCTCTCTCTCTGCTTAAATTCATCAAGAGGCCCAGGCTAGCTAGAGATGTGGGGAAGTGAGCGAGGACAAAAAAAAACAGAGGGAATAGATGGCATGAAGCTGTGTACTCACAGTGACACTTAAGTGTCATTAGACTTGCCACAGCAACTTATAAAAAGCAGTGCGTCCCTTGAAGAAATGAAGTAAAAGTTGAAAATAAAGCAGAGAGAAAAAGCAGGCTAACATAGAGACAGAGAGAAGAATGAGAAGAGAGAAGAAAAAAAACCACGAGAGGCTAAAGGAAAATATTATTCTCAGCAGCGAAAGTGACATCTGGAGGCCGAGGCCTTCGGGCATTAGACTAATGCAGACCTGGAGCCAATCTACTCAATCAGTTACCGCGTGTCCCTGGACACCAAGGCTCTGCTGGTAGTAAGGTCTGTGGATATACATGGCATCTACCTGCTGTTGCAGATACTCACAGCTAATGAGGTTTGGCAAAAAGGCGAGATGACGGCTGCTGACGCCCGTTGTGACGTCTCTTGGAGGGGAAACCCATCAGGTTCAGCCGTCACTCGCTGGCAGCGGGAGTTGTGCCCGCTGGGATTGTTCGAGCATCTGGTGACGTTGACCTGATGAAGACTTTTCCCTCTGTCAGCCAGAGCCTGGGCACAAAACCTGAATGCCAGAACTACAGTATTTACCTCAGCTGAACTGAGGTCCAGTAAGGTCTCCAAAAACAAAACACTGAACTGAATCTTGACTGGTGGTCTTTTTTCTTTCTTTTAATACTCAAAATTGGTCAACCTGAACACAATTACCAGATCATTATTTTCATGTCCCAAGAGGACAACTGTTTAAAAACACAAGTAAAACAGTGAAACAATCTCTTTGGAGCAACAGAAACCCAGATGAAAACAGCTCAGGGCGCACACACAATGAACACAAGCTAAATTCAGCATCTTAGCATTAGCCGCCATGTCCGTCTCGCACCGCTCTCCAGCAGGCAAGATAAAAACACAAATTTGCACACACCACAAAAAAAAAAACGACACAGCTTTGGATCTGCCCTGCTACATCAGCCGAACACAAACTGTACAAAAATAGAGATTGATAGAAAAATAGGAGATCTGACACATTTGAGAGAATTTGCCTCTTTGGTCTGCAAACCTGTTATTTGAATGATCATCACAAAAAAAACCCCCATGTGTCGTATTGCCATTCAAAGATCAATGCTTTTACCTGAACTCTGATTTAAAATATTTTTGCATTATTTCCTCATTGTTTGGTGCTTTTCCGTGCTTAAAAGAGAGAGAACATTTAGAAAGCTGTCATCTGCTCGCGCTGCCCAAGTTTCCACACATCCCGAAGAAAAGATGGAATAATATACTTTGGCCAATATTCACAGCGCTTATGTCATCTTTGAAGCTTTTCAGGCTTCGTGCAGAACATTTCTGAATAGCTTCTCCCGTGCTGGGCCTCTGACTCCACCACTAGTGGAGTTGCTGTTCTGCTACACCCCTGCATACATAATCCCACCTCCACCCCTCTGACAAACAGTTTGTTTTTGTCGTGCAGATGTTTGCAAACAACCCTTTTCTCTTTTCTCTCTCGCATGTTTTACAGTGCACACAGAACATCGAAATGTTTTTTTAAACTTCATACAAATGATGTTAAAAAATTAGCATTTTATATTTGATAAGAAGACGATATAAAAATACATTACAACTTTCCAGTGTAATTTGAGAAAACTGTCCCCGTTTCAGAATGCATCACAAACACATGGTGTTTTTTTCTTCTTCTTTTTTTAAACGTTAAATACATATTTGAAACTTTAAAGATGTCCTGTAGAGTTTGTACTGTCAAACAAATCCAGTTAAGAACAAGCCCGCTGGCTAGTACACATGGAAGTACACAATGCACGGTTCAAATGTTAGAGTGGGAAGTAGGTGCAGTCACGTAACTTTTGTGAGTTTAGATGAAAACTCCACAGGGCACATTTAAGTAAGGTTGAGTTGATCATTTCAAATCTATTCATTAATAAGCCGTTTAGTTTCACAAGAACACTTGAGCAAGTCACTTTTGATATACATGTGATGAAGACGCATGTTTGAGCAATACTTTTACATATCCAAATAGATTTCCTCATCCCACACAGATGATTACATTATCTCCTTTCTGTGAGAAATTGGTTTTTGGTTATCTAGCTGTGCACCAGACTGCCTTATTTGGCGATCCAATAAAACTGGAGATAAGAGCAGTTTATTTTGTCTTGTTTGTTCTCTTGCTGCCAAACTTCATTATTTCCCTGTATATTTCTCTCTAAATCGCCATCTATTTTATTCTTATAAGCATTTTCGATCCAAACTTCAGCCCCCCCCTCCTCCAGATGATGAGATTATGTTGCTACTTCCTCTTTGTTTAATCAGGATGTGCATTCGTCGAGCAGGACCGCAGATAAGAGCCGAGTCTTTAACTAAACATGATCCACAAAAAAAGGTCCAAAAGCTCCCTCGCTACAAGTGACCTTACTCAGCATAAACTCATGGGTTCCACAGTACATTCATTATCACCTTGAAAATCAATGAGACGACTCAACACTTCTCTACGATAAAGAATCACAAAAATATCTCTTCCCTTTAGGCTTCATCTAGGCACTTAAAGAAAATTATTCCTGTACAGAAATAAAGCATGCATTGTTTTGTTGTTGTTTTTTTGTTTTTTTGTCTCGGAATTCAGATAAAGCTGAGTATCAAAGTAGATCTTTTGATTTTTTGTAAACAGTATCCAGTTCCTTATTTTGCATTGTCTGTGAAAAAGAGTCCCATGCGAACACTGCGTGCATGGACAAGGTCAGAAGGTCGCCATTGGCTGACCAC
The DNA here is from genome assembly GCF_963514095.1 of Eutrigla gurnardus. Classification (NCBI taxonomy): domain Eukaryota; kingdom Metazoa; phylum Chordata; class Actinopteri; order Perciformes; family Triglidae; genus Eutrigla; species Eutrigla gurnardus. The sequence continues at coordinate 6,257,632 of NC_139927.1, forward strand.
GATTCGATGTCTTCAGCACGTCTCGTGTGTCCTCTGTCAAACTCTGCGACCATATGCATGGTTCGGTTTTTACTGTGAAGACGATGCTGGTATTATACATGTCCGTATAGTTTCAGTTCCTGTGAGCCGTAACTCACAACGGACAAGAAAAATACCTTAAACAGGCTGTTGGTCACCCCGAGGGTCTATCAAACCCATCTTCAGTGACGGAACCCTACAACCGATGGGTCAGCCTCTCACTCCTTGTGTGCTCAGCTCCTCCTGCTGTGGCGTCCTACCCTGGGGGAAAGCCTTTCTTTGGCCCACTGCCATCATCCAGGTTCTTTCATTCTTTATTCTCTCCTTTTATCTGTCTAATTATGTCTTGTCTTCTTCCCTCTCAATTCCCCATCTTGAGAAACGGATAAAACGATGATCACTCATCCCTTTTCGAGGAGCATCCACCAGTGACACAAAAGTGCATGAACGCACACAAAGTTTAGTTACAGGGTAACCAGGTGGCGTACATAGGATGGTGGTGTGGAGGAATGTACTGCTGGGGAGGCGAGGGAGGACAGGGGTAGAGGGGTTGAACCTGCGCCACATAATAGTTGCTGAAGTTGCCGTCTGAGACGTATGGAGCCGGCTGGTAGAAGCAGGTGACGTTCGCGGCGTTGGGGATGGCGTTCTGCTCGGCCAGGACTCGCAGCGCCAGCGAAGAGATGAGGCTGAGCGTCTGACGTCTCTCGTGGCCCATCAGGCACACCGTGCTCTCCTGCACCACATCGTGCAGCGTGGCCAGGTAGTCGTACTTCCTGTCCTCCAGGTCCACAAAGTGGTTCTGCAGATAGGACTCCAGCTTCCTCCTCTGTTCGCTCACGTCAGGAAAGTCTATGAAGAAGCGCGAGCACATGTAGCGCTGCAGCAGTTTCATCTCCTTGTCGTAAGCCGCGCGGAAACCCCGCACCAGCAGGTGACAGTACTTCAGCAGGCCCCCGCCTCGGATCTCCTCGGGGCTCCTGGTGCAGATGAGGCGCTTGCGCAGGTGATCGAGGGCAGTGGGGAAGTCGCCGTAGACACTCTCGCCGAGGATTGTGGGGTGGAAAGTGGCCGCCATGGGGTGCTCCGAGCACTCGTAGAAGAGGAGGAGCGAGTCCAGGCGGATCTGGAAGGAGTCCACGCTGAACTCGAACTGCCGTCGCAGAGAGTCCACAAACTTGAGCTCCACGTTCTTGCCACGGTTGTTGGAGAGGGAGATGAGACTCCAGCGGTCGGAGTCATTGCACACTTTCACCATCTTTTGCACGTAGGCCTCCTTAAAACATGCACAGAAAAGAAACATTAAGAGTCATCACAGACTAATGCATCCTAATAAAAACATTTGGCTATGTGTTTCCTATAATTAATTTATAAGGGCCACTGCAACATAATCAGAGCTGCGGTGTCAGATTTCATTTTTTTTCGTCACAGAGAGGCCTTCTCTGTCTAAGTTAACTAACTCCTCCTCTCTTTTCCTCCTTTCACAGCTGTTTAGTTTAGCTCAATTCTTGCACCAGCACACCAAAACACGTTTTTCTTATAATAATGAATAATGAACGTGCTGTGGGTCTTATATGGAGGTCTTCTGGATAAAATAATATTAAAAACCTAGCTCAAGCAGGCTTTAACAACCGGACATGAATGTTATTTGCACCAGATAGAAATATTGGTTTAGGTCTGTTAGTCTGATGTTTTGCTGATCACATCTGTTGGTGGGCAATTAGTAGCCCGGGGAGTCCTCGGTATCCAGGCAACTGAGAGACTTATTAATGTGGATTTGACTCCAATTGGATTAGACAGAATCATCTTTACATTAGAAACCAACCTTTTTACTATTTGAAGGCTTATATCTCTGGTTGGATGTACAAGGAAGATGACAGGGTTACTTATCTGTCTTTATCATGTAGTCAAACAGGATATGGTTTAATAGATCAACCTTCCTAAATGTTTTATTGCAAGTAAAACCAATTTGTGAATAAAAATGTATTATAAAAATGTATTAATTCAAATCCAAAAGTTATGTTTGCTGTTGAGCTGAATCTGGTGGGCGGGACCCATGCTGAAGTTAAGCATGTGTCTATTGGCCAATCTCCATCTGAGTGACATTTGGATTCGCAAACAAAAGTTTTGGATGTGCAAAAAAAAGTTTTGGATCTGCAAATAAAAATGTTGCTTTCACATTAATATATTTCTATCACATATTTATTTTACTTGCAATAAAATGTGTTTTTGGTGGCGGTTAGTTTTCTCTCAAACCCTTTTTCTGTTTGCACAATAGACACAAATGTAACCTCAATCTAATTTGTGTAAGATTTAATTAAATGTACTTATTTTAGTGCATTGCTAGCAGTGCGTTGTGTAAATATGTGTGAATGGAAATCAAATAATGGTGTGCACTACTCTTGCTGTCAGGTTAGAAAGTTTGACATAAAATCATATGTATAACTACCTTTAAGGTCACTGGTCTGATCTTTTCTTTATTCACCCCCTCTGGCAAGAAGTCTAGAAGAGAGTCCAGGACTATATCTTTCACTATCTGGAACTCCATCTCTCCTTTCAGGTCGGCACAGAATATTAAGTCCAGATCCTTCCATCCCAGGCCGCTGTCCTCGTGCAGCACGTAGCTGGCCGCGGAGCCGTTCAGTCGCACCTCCCGGACGTGTATCCGCTTCTCCTCCATGCGGCTCCGGACCACCTTGACGATGTCCCGCGGCTTCACCTCCAGCGTGGGGAAGCTCCACCGGCCGTGGATGGGGATGGAGCCGGTGAGGATGGTGTCCAGCCGCTGCACTTGCTCCCAGTTGAGCACGCTGAGGTTGATGCTGTCCCCGTCCGCCGCGACGCACTCAACACTCTCGTCCATGCTGAGAAGAGGTAGACAAGAAGGATGTAAACGGCGAAACGTTCCACTAACTCCCGCTGTGGCATCGGCCAGCTGCAACTTTGCGAAGAATCGGACGTTCGGAGCTGATGTCTAGCATAACAACGAGGTGCTGGACGACGACGCGTCTCTACGCATGGCTGAAGGAACTAGTTGGGCGGCGTTGTGCTTGTCCTACTTCTTACATAAAGTCTGTAGTCCAGACAAATTCAATTTCATTAGCTTCCCAGGCGTAAGGCTTAGTCACTGCCCAGCGTCTGCCGCCCCGCTGCGCGCTCCACTCCGCTGCGCCACTGTCGCCAAACTCTGGACGGCAGGCATCGACTGTAAACGAACGTTTCTCACAGTGTCAGATTCTCATAACGACCCAATGACGCATCCATGAACACAGAGAAAAAAACGTTTCTTCCACCGCAGAAGCTTTACTTCTGTCTTTCACTTTTACGCACAGCAGTCCCTGCTGCGTAAAAACAACCTTTTGCGCATTCGTTTCAAGACCGCTCAGCCTCTCCGCTGCACACCTACTTTCAGAAAGTGGTGTATGGCTGCTTTCCCTTTACATTTTGGCCGTTTGTCGCTCGCTGGTACTGCGTGATGCCACAGAGGTCCCACTCCACAGCTGCTGGAGAAGTTGTGAACAGAGCGCTTCCCGTCTGAGAGGCGTTAGGGGCGGTATCGGTGTGATTGACAGCCCACACCTACTAATAGCTGCCGCCGCTTCCCCGTGGTTACTCTGAGTAGCTGCAAGCCCGGAGACTGAGGCGTGTCCGGAGAATAGGCGCTAGAGAGCAGAGAAAGAGACAGATTAGAGAATAACTCATCAACAGAACTCATTTTCAATCGATTTCTCTGCACTTTATCACATTATCAATAGGGGTACATGCTGCATTTCCTTTCCTCATTGTTCAGTGTGATTCAGCCTGATGATAAATTCAGAAATATTATTATAACATATAGATGGCGAATATCCTGACAGTCTTTGAGCAGTTGTTTTTTTTGCAATTCACCATGAATAACCGCATCATAAATGTGAATCATTCCATTTTGCATATTACAGTTCCTCAGGAGTCTGATTCACAGGTGAGGATGGGAATGCACACACACCCAACGCCCTCTAGGGGTGTTTATTCACCCAGCGTCAGTCAGCCCCCAGGGCTTTTGTGTGCACCAATCAGGGGTTATTTTTACAGTCTTGCACAAGTGCATTACCTGTATGACTATCTACTGTAATACATATTTGATTAACAGTTAAAACATCTGCACTTGGAGCATGTTTGCGATGACCGCGTCCGATGTGTAGGATGTAAGCCGTCTGTCAGTATGTAGGGTATAGGCCATATCGTCTGCAGATTAGTTGTCATGAAGAATCTATCAGTACAGAGCTTGGCGCGGATATCTGCGTCACTGCAGACGAGCCCATAAACCAGCTTAGCGCAGATTACCCTGTATGTGCAGGGCCGCACATCCACACAGACTTGCACAGACGTGCAACATTAAAACAAAATCATGATGTGCTATATACTTCTGACACCTTTTGATTTGTGGATATTTGTCTTAATATACTCCGTATGCGACAGCACTTTATCACAGATATGTGATCGGATACATAGTCTATATGTCAATTAACAATTCGGCATTGAAGTTTACTCGTGAAATTTGTTTATTCAGTAAAAGGCATGGGAGCTGTCTTCACTTCTGTATTGTTGATCGTAATCTATGAGCAGAACAGCAGCTATTACCAATAAGTGTGGGGTAAACGACGGTCAATTTTATACGACAACAACATTTCCTGTAACGTAATTCGAGGTGAGCTCCACGCAAGTTTGCGTTGCCATTTCCAGACAGTGTAGCTCTGTAGTTTGACACAAGACAGCAGGTCAGTTGCACTCTGGACTTTCCCCATTCACCAACAGGCTCAATGTCAGGCTTACTGCTGGGGATGCTTATCATGGAGCGACTACTTACCTAACCTCTGACTTGTCAAGTGGATGACACCGGCTTGGTTTCCAACGCCTGACGACATCAGGGGATTGGAGAGGGGATTTCAGACAGACCCCTTGTTGGACTGCCAAAACGATAACCACGTACAGTATACGGACATGAATGCACGTCTGTCGGTTTGTGTGATTGAGCTGGATGCACGTACGTTCCCCTTTAGACTCGGGAACGTGATAGTAAATGAAACAGAGATCTTCATTCAAAAAGTCAGACAGACACGATCTTTGATCTCTGACTTGCTTTCAATCTAAACATCTAAACTTTGACGATCAACTATTCACCCTGAGCACCCATCTTTTGCTATCAATCCCTTAACGCAACTAATATGAACATCCTCACTTCGGCTCTATCCCACTCTTCCACTTTTTTTTTTTAGCTCGTCCTCTTTTCCATTCCCCTTTCCACCCATTCCCACATGTAGAAGTTCATTAAGAGCTTACGGTGAGCCCGTTAGACGAACGTGACTTACGTGCCTCCTTCCCCACCTCGCTCCCTTAACACCACCTTCCGTTTTTATTCTTTCATATGGATTTCTGTTAACAGTCTGTCTTTGGGTCCAGGTCCAAAGATGAACTCTTTTCTGCTGTTGTAGAAAAATAAGGGTTTTAATAATTGTTTAATTATTATGTTGTTTGTATGGTAGAGGCTTACTTGTTTTAGGGTAAAATAAAATTACATTACATTGTTACAGTACACATGACACCAGAGGGGGCACTGAAGATGTTTTTCTTTCTCCCACACCCTCCTCCCACATCTCCCTCCTTCAATTAAAAATGGAAACACTAAACGTCCTATTTTGCCACCATTTCCCTTGCATTATGATATTAAAACATAATTGCATGTCACCGTATTTAATTGTCAAAGAACTCATTGCGTTTGGTTTTATTTTGAGTTGGGAAACAACAGTCCTTATTTATCTTGTGCAATCCAATTTTGAAATAATTGCAACCAACTCAACCATACTGATTCATGCAACAAGCAGTGACACCCCTTCCTGTTCCTGCTAATATGCATTCAATTCACATTCTCAGTCCATATTTATATGTAGTTAGTTGCTAATGTAGCTAATGACGCTATGCATGCATAGATGGACCTCAACAGTATTTCCAATCAGTTTTAACCCTGACCTCAGAAAGAGATCTTTGCTGAGTAGTAGTGTAAGCCCCCACTAAACTCTTCCACAGCCACTAATGAGATTCGCTGACGTGCCCTGCGCTGTAAGCCATGCTGCAGGGCTCCGACGAGGCCCTGGCAGTTTGTTAATGACACGTACAAACTGTAAGAATATCGTGCTGGTGAGGAAACAGAAGTGGAGGGTGTCCATTATCATGTTCATTCATCAACACATGAGAGAGAGAGACACTTTTGCAATCGCTTCCGTCTTTGAATTGCATCTTTGAATCTTGAAGAAGATGTTTGCCTCCAATAAACACGTAAGAATTTCGTTTCAGCACACTCGACTATACAAATGTTCCCGGGCGTCGTTGTTCAAGCACAAAAAAGCACATTCTGTCCATGTCAACATGTTTATTATTGTCTTTGCAGTGAAACGAAGAGGTTTGTTTGTCAGTAAATAATCCCGCGGCGGTTAATATTTGTACGAAAGCACCCTGAGGTAAACTCAACTCTGTATTTAAATGCAGCCCCAGGGATCCATACACTCCCCCTGACAATTTGGTAAAGCGTTTTGTTAAGACTGTTCTGCTTTCCTGACCTGTCCTGGCTGAGGGCAGCGACTTGCTGTGACAAAAAATAAACAGGAAGTGAATCACTCTATCTGTGAGTCAGCTTCCTGTGTGATACTGTGGGGAGATGTCAAGACCACATTGATATTTCGTGTTGATCTCTTCTGTCTCCCGTAAACAGTCATGTGCAGGCACAAACATGCATCGTGATTAGCTCAGCTGTGAATGAAATATTAGCTCAGCTGTCAGGCCCCTCACCTGTGGTCCCAAGTTAAATCCGAGATTATGAACAGAATGGGAAAGCGGGGGAATTTGCATTTCCACTTATTAAAAGCTATTAAAACAAATATGTCAGTCTTTAGTTGGTGACTGTGTGTGTATGTATCCGGGGGTTCCTGTTTAAAAATTTAGTTTTAACATATTCATTATCATCATTTCAGTTTTTGTGTATATGTTGCAAATACCTACATTTAAATGTTTATAATATTTCTAAAAGATGAAGAATTTATGCGTATTGTATTACTCTCATCTCACTTTTCTTCCAGTTTCAAGGGGAAATTGGAAAACCCCATGAATATTCTCAACTAAGTTCACACTGCATAAGGTATTACACTGCCATCTGCTGGATTTCAGCAAACAACCCGTGTTGTGCTGAATCAACTGGACCGTGTTGAGTCGTCCTCTGACATCTCACTAGATGGCGCTCTTTTCATAGGACTTTAAACAGTAGTCCCTTGTACACTCTTCCCATCTTTCTTCTCTCTCCTTCTCTGTTTCCCACACTCCAGACTGAAATGTTAGCACATGTATTTGCACAGCTGTGTTTGGTAAACATTGTCACCCCAGAGCCAAGTTAGGTCATTCTATCCTTTTAATGCGGCATATTGTGATTCTGGTATTAAAAGCTGAATGAGAAAAAGTGCACTAATGAATTACATGCAGCTATGACAAAATAACCCAAACTAGGTATCAATCATTCACAGCATCTGCTTCTCTCTTCACATATAGAGTGTGACACAGCTCTAATATATTACTGACATACTGATATGATAGTTGTCTGCTGTGGGATCTAATCTTTGTGTCACTCAATCACTCAGACTGATTAGACCACAGTCGAAGCAAATCAAGCCTTTTCTTCTCTTCTGCAGTGTTTTAGTTATTGTCGGGACCTGTGTCAGCGTTATTATGTAGCCATGACAACAGCTCACAACTTTGTCTGTTCCCCGTCTTTGGGACGGATGACTCAAATGACTGGTGCAGCAGAGGCGAATGCTGAGCCTCGGCCTCGTTTTGACTCCGCAGGATTTATGGCGATGCAAAAGTAGAAACAAATGCCCTTTTGAAGTATCAGACAAAGTGGAGTTTGTGTTGTGTGCAACCATTGTGATGGTAACCGATTATTGACATCATCTTCCAGTCCGTACCAATCTGCACACACGGAAACAGGGTGAAAGATGACATTTCAGCTGTGCTTTCGCATCTGTGACCCGTTAGCCGCCATCATGAGCGGCCTCTGTCGTACGATATGTTGAAATGGCACGGGAGATAAAAGCACAACAAGTACACATGTGCAATCACACCCTACAGAAAAGAAGATGATCTTAGTGGGAAGATCTTGAAGACAATCCAGCCCGGCGTGGAAGCCCTACGTGAGCTGCAGCTGCAGGTGATGTGCTGGTAATTCTCCCCCGTGGTCAGTCATTTGGCTCTTTGCTCGGTCATGAAAGGTTTATGGTGGAGCACCACTCCTCCGCTCTTCTGTCTCGACGTCTTTTAGAGTACGATCTTGGTGAGCGGTGATTTAGGGTGTGAGAGATTATGCGATAAAAATAATCTCTGGTGTGTAATTGAGGCCTCGGATGAAGAGAGAAAAAAAGTGTAAAAAGAGAGAAGAATAACATGAAGTCTGCGGGGAGTTTTGATGAGCTGGACATCAGAGAAGCGTGGGGAAGAAGGAGAAAATATGAGCAGCAGAGGTGGATAGATGATGAAGAGCTTGATATAAAATTGTTAACTCCAGAGGACCACGTCAGCGCCTCGCCAGTAGCATCCAGCCAGCTGAGTCCATCCAAGCCTGATGTCACAGCTTTCTCTATAAACCTCACATGAGACTGCTTTCCTTCCACGGCCTACTTCTCACACCGGCCCATTATTCCTCTTGATTTTGTTTGAACTTTCTCTACCTTTTATCGCTTCCTCCTGAGCCAACCGTGACTTCCCCCCTGCACTTCCTCTCATCGCTCTTTCATTGAACCAGAAAGGTATTAATCGAGTCAGTAAATTATCCCGATGAGATGCGCATGCATAACTACCTGGGATTTGATGCAGATTTAACAACCTATAATGCAAACGCTCCTCACATGTTTACCATGACATTTGAGTCACAGTCCTCAGAAAAATATATACTTGGCAATCTTTTAAAAAACAAACAAACATCTGTTCTGAAGGAACCCTCAAAGACTCTTTTAAACATCTGGAGGAAAACGTTTTCAGTTTGCTGCAGTCAAAATAAAAAAAGCTGGGATGCTGTATCCCAAGAAGCAAGCAAGAAGAATCCAAGAATCTTTTTGTACAACAACATTATAAAAAACAGTTTAAAGTTTGGACGACGAAAGTGATAATTAAATTCTTTAAATGTGGTTTTCCCAAACAATCCCGTATTTGCACTGAGACAAAACTCATAACCACAATGTCACACTAGCCCACTGTGTAGCTTACACTTTCCGTATTTTGGCTGGGTGCCATCAGCTCCACTCCACCTACTTGAGATAATAACACAGGTTCAACCATTACTGTTATGTCTATAAATTGAGCAAAAGCATATCTATTTATACATTCCTGATGCCAGCTTTGTATTAGGAAATGGAGTTGCAATTTAGAAAACTGATTAAACATCTTTTTTCCTTTTGTGTGCCACATACACACTTGTATGAAGAGCGTTTTTAGGATTCTTCCAAATGATAGGTTCCTTACATTCAAATATAAAAATGTGACTTGAAAGAACAGCTTTCAGTAAACATTTGAACTTGACTCTTCAATTCCTCGTTTCTGGACTTGGTGTTGGACGAAAAGTATTTATTGGACTGAATTCTTCGCTGCTGTCTCATAAATAATTGCTGTGTGTTTATAATCAGTGCCTTTCCTGTTTGGAGCCCAGAGCAAAAGACACTTAAAGGTTTGTTATGGTCAGGGAGGATTGTGTGTGTGTGTGGTTGTGTATGATGGGTAAGAAATGGCAAAAATGACACCAGAGGAAATCTCTTTCACCAAAAACGATTAGCAGACGACTTAGTTGTGTAGCCTGTACGTGCTGAATTGGACCAGTATCTCCCAACAGTTGATTTCGATGCAGAAATCCATCCTGTTGTTTAGTATCCCACAGGATCACAAGTCAATGAGTAGTTAAATCAAAGCGTCTTTGTCAGCACATGGAATTAGTGGCAGTTTTGGTCACTCTATTGAAATCACCGTGCAAAAATCAAATCAATCACAATTTCCTGGCAGCCGTCTCGTGGTGAAACACACGTTATGACACGTACGAAGTGTAAAAGGCATGGTGTTTTGTTCTCTCTCTTTTCATTATTTTTCCTTCTTCTGTTCAACCAAGATCGATCGCATTTTCCTTCACATCAGTCCCTGTAATCGGCACTTGAATCGATCACTTTATCTACAATCGATTGTGCAGCTTTGAAACAGAAACATGAGATAGTGAAATGTGACACACACCAGCACATGTCACCTTGTCCTCACAGAACAGAAGCTAGGTTTCTATCCAAATGAAGACTCTTTGTTCAGTCGTGCCAACAGAGTCAACATGCAAAGTTCCTCTTCCAACCCAGTTTAAAAGCACGCAATGTAAACAGAAACGATCTGCCGTCAACTCTCATATTTCCTCTGTTGGGGTTGAAACAGGAGCAGCATGCTGTAGAAGTATAAATAGATGCGAGTATCTTCTGCTAAATCACTGAATCCTAATCTGAGTGCCATACCAGTTAGAGGGCGTCTGAAGCGAGATTATTATGCAGCAAAATCACCCTTAAATTGCACAGATGAAAGCTTGTAGTGTGACTTTAGTTTTCAAGATCCTAAATCCTCATAATCATGCTGAAAACGCATGTTATTTAGCAGCGCACCCCGGGACAAAATGCAGTTTAGCAAGTCTGTGGAAGAATACACCCAAGAAAAATATTTGGCCGTGCCTTGAATCATTCCAAAAGTAACTGGGTTTCATCCCAGATTAGCTTCTGAGGAAAGCTCCCGACAGACGAAGCTTTTTCCCAGAAATCTAAATTTATTTCATGTGCTATCAGTATAATACACTGATTTTATGTTCAAGTCTTCAAATGCCAAGGCCAAGACTTCAACTTCCTAGCTGATGGATCCAATTAACTTCCCATTTTAACAGGGCAGGAGTAAGTAAATTGCCCTTGACTCCTGTCCTCATTTATTACAGTGATGAGTGTTTATTCAGCTTTTTTCACCTTTTGGCAAACATGCAGAGAACCATAATTTAGCAACCAGGAAGAAAGTGACATTACACTACATGGCCAAAATTAAACTGACCCAAGAATATTACACCCATATGTGATTGTTGAAGAAATAATTCCAAAACTATGAGCTGCAATTGGCTGGTGTAACAGCCTCTTTCTTGAGAAGAACCCTGGATGCAGGCATTTGCTGTAACTCTCAGAAAGCCTCAGGATCGCCGGCGATCTCGGACTGGAAAGCTGAGACTTTTCGGAGCTAATGACCCTAATTGTATTCATGTGTGATGATGTTAGTCCCCGTTGTAGACATTTCGCATAGCTAGAACACTTCTTGAAACTTGACCTTGCTGTATAAAATGAGATGTTGTGACCTCTGGGATAATCACTGCCTCATGAAACTTTGCAACCACAAGCTAGAGACCGAGAGCATTCAGGGTTAGGCTTTCACTTACATTTCTGAGCAGCGTCCACCAGAAGTGCTCACCATCCAATTGCTGCAAAAACCTTCATGAAGCATACTGGACTATGGATACTATATGATATATGGCTATCATATACTTATACATAGACGATGTTTATACCACTTCTATGTGGCATATACTGTTGACCTGTTACCTCCCCCTTGGCCTGTCTTGCAGTCATCGTTCCAGTTCATCCCTTGGCTTTGTGCACGTCGGCCTCCCCAAGCTTCTAGGAAGCAGGCACCTTGTATCGAAGGGTAGCGAGAAGGCGTTGCTTTGCTACAAAGGGTCACAAGCCAAAAAGGTTGGAGAATCCCGACTTTAGAGAAGTACGGTGAAGTTGCAATGAACTGTCACGCATTTCTAATTTCCTTCAAAGCTGGTATGAATTCAGAGGCTTATTCCAGGACATTTTCCTGACTGACACCCTGTCTAAGAGTGAGGACCGGCCTGTCTTGCCACGCATCAGTATCTAGGTTCATCTAAGGATTACATGTCTTCAGATTTGTCCAACTGCTCAACATATGGTTCTCTCATTTGCGCTAACATTGAGTGATAAATGCAACAACGGCACAAGCCATTGACCCCGATCATAACAGAGTCTGTAAACAGAAACCGTGGACCACACACACTTGTACTGGAAAACGGATAGAACTGCACACACATACACCAAAAGCAGTATGGACGTCCAAACACACGCCTCCGCAGATGCAAACATCTGTTTCGATTTGGAATGACACACCAACAAAACCTCCTCGTGTTGGAGTGATAACTTGATGACAGTGGATCACGGCGTGGAAGTGACATGAAGGTTTCACAGATGCTTTCCGAATGAAATGTCATCACGTCGCGTCAATTTGACTTTAAGCCCCCTTTGTGTGTCTGAAGACTTAATAACTGAAAGGACGGTACGGCTTTAGCACTCTCATCATCATTGTTTCCAGCAACAGCTGTTGCTAGGCTACGCCAACTGCCCAGCAGAAAAATATGGTGGGACAAAGCGATTAGCTAGCTGGTGAATATTTTGCAGCTAGATAGAGCCAGATATTTCCCTCAGGAGTTGGTGGAGACCAAAAACGGTGTGAAAAGTACAGTACATGAATCCAAATGAATGCTGATGTGCCACATCTGCTGGGAACGCAACTGTTTGCCATCTCAGTTTTATTGGATGGTTTCTGCGTTGTCATTATCAGTGTTTGTGTGTTTAAGAAAAACGATTTTGTTGTAATACATTTTCTGAAAAGTATCTGTGTCATCAGTGTGTAAATGAAAACCTCCTACCACCCTGAATATCGGTATTTAATGCAACACTGCAAAACCAGCTGAAGTCGATGCCTTAACAAGTAGTTCAAATGGACAACTACTTGTGGAATACTTGGAATGTAGTTATTAGTGAATGAATATCTCTTCTAGGTAATCAAATTGTTTAAATAAGCTTTAATTAGATGAGGGACATATATATTTAACCATTTATCTGTTAGAAACACTACTCATATCCACATTTGTACACATCTGAATCTCTTTGTTAAGTATTGTGAAGGATTTACAGTCTATGTTCTGTTTGTTTTAAAGTATACTTCTACAGAAAGCCATTCCCTTGGCCTGCAATATAAATCGTCCACTGAGGCTGCACAAAGACGAAAAACACAGCGAGCTCGAATTTCCCGTAACATCGATGTTCTCCGTTCATCTCCGAGCTGTGGATGATTTGTTTACGTCTCTCTGAAAAGATGTTCATGCAGGCATCTATATGCAGCTGTGGGGAAAGTCCCTGCTGTAAGTTACTGTGGAACTTGAGCTGAATGTCCATGAACCCAGATCTCATTCAAATGAAAACAAAGGTTGCTGGAAAGCTGCGTTACAGATCGCTGCTCTGTTGTCTGGCTTATTTCAGGCTAATGCCTGCTATTTGATTGCACACAGACTGTATTTGCTGGGCGACGCCCAGCTCAGACTCTTTCCATTTTATTAACAAAAGCAGGTATTGATCTTGCCTGAATTAATGGCTTCAAAAGAATTGCTGTACAGCTGTGAAAATGGTGTGTGCATGAATGCCCATGCATGTATGTAGGAGGATGCACGTGTGCGTTCTATGTTTTTAATTTGCGCATAAAATGCATTTTCTCAATGCATGAACATAAACTCCTGAAAGGACCTCTATCTCAGAATTCATGGGAATAGTTTGATCCGTCTGCTTGCAGTATCATTTTGCATTGGCACCTGCCTGAGGCCACAGTCTGCTGCACTCACGCATTATTTGAATTTGATATAAACATACAAAGAACTTGATTCTTTTTTTGGTATTTGTTTTGTATGTATAATTACAGCTTATTATTATTATTATTATTTTCCCTGAGGACTTCTATTTCATGCAAATGTTTACATCTAAGAGGCAAATTTTGTATTGTGTGCAGGGGAGTATTTTCATAGTGTGCTAATGATGTGTTTACTTACAGCAAGTAACTGAACTAAAGTAAGATTTAGCATGTCATTAGACATCTCACTTGTTAAAGTGTCTTTGCTTCATCACGTAACATTCTTCATACACTGGAAAGTATACAAAGAACAAGCCACAAGCTTTTTCAGAAGCTTGCAATTCAGGTCGGCACTTAATGCGGGAGATATCGGAGCAAACTAAGGCCACGTTAAAACTTCAGCAGGTCACAGAGAGCCTAAAAACTTGAATTTGATGATGAGTGGGGGAACTTTCCACTTAGCTGAAAAAATCCCACTCAAACTAAGGATTACAGTTGGGCAGGAACCAGTAAAGCTGCATTACAAGGAAGCCAAGATAAACCAGCTCCTCTTTCCTCCCTGCTTTTTCCTCCCTCTCTGTCTCGCACCTTGCTTCTCTCCCAATGCTGCCAGCTGGAAGAAACCTGCAGGAGAGTGGCGCGAGAGACAAAGAAAAACACACTTGTCGTCTTTTAATAAAACTTAATTAAAAAGAAAGTAGATTTGAGTGAAGGAAAGGGCAAGACGTGACATTTCAGATTCCTAACTGAAGGATGAGGAGGGGGGAAAGGACGGCAAATCCTAGATGCGTGAGAAGAGAGGATTCAGGCAACGATGAGTCATCTGACATCCCCGAGCAATAATCTAACTGTTATCACTAGTTCTCCACAGACTTGACCCAAAAAAATCTCACTAAGTCACAGAGTGTCTCAGTGCTTGCCTCCCACATCTTAAGTTATTGAATTACTTTTTTTTTTGGTGGATTTACTTAAAACCACAAATTATTGTTTGACGCACGGATAAGCTTTGTTTTTTAAATGCGTCGTCCTGTCGTGTGTTCGCGATAAATATGAAGTGTCTGCCAGGAGGCGCTAGCTTAGCTTAGCATAAGACACACCAGGGAAGCAGCTAGCCTGGCTCGCTCTGAAGGGAACCAAATTCAAGTTTAAAATCAGCACGTTGCTGGACTATTTCTTTGACCAATAACTTCTGTCATCAGTGCTAGTTAGCTAGTTTCCCTCTGTTTCCACTCATTTTCCGAAGCTAACTAAACTATCCATGTCTCAACGGTAGCCTCACATTAACAGTAACTCTCCAACTTTCAGGGGGAAAAAACAACCAAATTAGTGTATTTCCAAAAATGTAGAACTATGAGCAAAACCAGCATGCTTTGCATTATTGTAAACACTCAATGATTAGATGGATTTTGCTGTGAGTTGGAATTCATCATGGTGCAGGCAGAGTGACTATAGTCAAATTATAATTTGAAAAGCAATATAAAGTACTGGATGTGATTTATAGGCATCATAACTGTACTATAATGTATTACAAACAAACAAACACTCCGCTATGCAACAACTTTCAGCATGCACATACACTTAAAATGATTCTCCGATTATTTCTTCCTTTGTCTGCCAAAGGTCAAGATAAATTCCATTCTGATGACCAAAAAATGTGAGTTGCAGATCAAGTAAATTGTAGGCGAGCAGGTTGGCAGCAGTACATAGGCTGAATGTAGAGAAGTCATCGTTGCATGGGAAAGGGATGCTTTCACTGTTGAGAAGTAGCCAGAGAAAACCCTGCCTGGGCCCAAAGGAGCAGCTGGGGGAAATACTGAGTCACAAACAGCACATATACAAACACTCTCTCTTGTTCCATTTTTTATTATTTTTTTTAACAGTGGTGTCTAGACAGAGTTCAGCACTAAAAGGATTGTGAGTCAACTTGACCTGCTGTCCACACAGCCTGAGGAGGGAACGTAAATCGTGGCATTTTCTCAACGTCCGAGGGCACGAACCGAGTTACTGCAGGAAAAAAAAGCCCTTTCTTCTCTCACACGGGGGAAGACCCCCCTCCCGGACATCCGGGTTCACCAAACATATCAAAGTATCAGTTTCAGTCCTGCCGGAAAGTAATGCAAAGATCGCACAAAAGGTGAAGGTTGGTAAGATGAAAAATGACAAGAAATTATGGATGTAACTACAGTAGCTTTATTGAGACGGATTCACACAGCGACTGACTAGCTTCATATTTACCACACAAACGTTTTCTTTACATTTTCATTGTAGAACTTATACTTGGAGCGGCCTATTTCTATTATCACGTTTGGCCATGAAAGTACAAAAGCCCATTTATCATAAAGCAAGATGCATTATATCTTTATTACGGTTAATATAATTTGTACATGTTTAAAATGACATGTTACAATGCTTCACCACAGTTTGCTGAAAAATGTATACAAAGTACAAACAAAATGCAGAATAAATGTATGAATGAGTTAAATAAATAAAATAAATGAGTTTATACATCTCCTGACATTCTAAGTGGCACATCCCTTTCTCTCTTCCCCTCCTCTGTCTCTATGTTTGTCTGTTGCTAAACATTGCAGACAAATGGTCTTCGCTCTTGTTGGATGCGCTCCAACACGAACATTTTATCATTTAATTGTAATCAGATGTTGCTTAACCTCAATATGATCATGAACTTTTTCTGACAAATGAGAGAA
>NC_139927.1:6274321-6326821 GCF_963514095.1 Eutrigla gurnardus
TTTAACACGGGGAGGAGGCTCTGACTCACACACAGCAGCCGACTGAACAAGAAAAAAAAAACCTCCGGTGTGTGCATTGGGCTGATGGCACCGATGAGAGGAGAGGATGACGAGCAGCATCAGATATGGAAATCAGCAGGGCGCCTAATCAATGTGAGTAAGAGCACGGGGCTCTTGTAATCGTTTAATCCCGGACCGCACACATCTCTGAACATTTACCGCTGAAAAGGTCGGTCGCAGGTTGGGCGGCGCCGGGAGCTGAAATGGTTGCAGTGGTGGTGATGGTGCTGGATGCGGAGGTGAAGAGCGGTGAAGGGGAAGGGGAGGGGGAAGGCTGGGGCACCACAGAGCTAAAAC
Organism: Eutrigla gurnardus; assembly: GCF_963514095.1. Classification (NCBI taxonomy): domain Eukaryota; kingdom Metazoa; phylum Chordata; class Actinopteri; order Perciformes; family Triglidae; genus Eutrigla; species Eutrigla gurnardus. The sequence continues at coordinate 6,274,679 of NC_139927.1, forward strand.
AGGCATCCAGCGAACTACCCAGATTATTATTCTCCACTGTCATCATGTTGAGAAGGTCTAGACCTGAAGACGCTGCGTTGGTGCTACCATCCTGGGGAGCAAACGGGTCTTCAGGGGAAGAAGAGGGGGAGGGGGGGATATAACACATGAATAGGAAGGGAGGATGTTAGTCACTGACATAAATACAACAACAAAACAGACCTGATTAATGTGATGGTGGTGATTAATGAAAATACTACTACAAACATGAAAGAGGGGAAAGAACATGCAGAGCTCCAACACACTCCTGCTGTCGAAACAACTAAAAAAGCATCTCTGATGGAAAAGAAAATGATTATAAGGGAATATAAAAACCACCTTCGCAGAATAGAAACCTGAGGAACAAACCACGGCTAAGCTACAGCTAAAACCAGAGAACTGCCGCAGGCAACCGTCTCCACAACGGAAAAGGCACAAATCTTCTGAAGCCAAACGATAAGAGACAAGTAAGCATTGTCCTCTCCATCGCCATGGTAACAACAATAGCACCGTCCAGACGCGGGCAGTGATGAACGGCCGATCTGTACGCCTACAGTCCCTGCACAAAGCCTGGAGATGAAACCCTGATTCAAACCCGAGACCGAAGCACAAGATGCATCATTTCATTCACGGTCATGGAACTCAAACCAGTGGTGGAAAACATTCAGATCCTGTACAGAAATGATAATTTAGCAGGATGCCATCTGTCTCAGTGGCGGCCATTTTCAATTCATGCTGGTGGTGAGTATCCTCTGATTTCTAAAAATAATTAATCTGTAATAGTGCATTATGGAGGAGTGTAGGCCAATTTTTGTGCTGTCACCTATATATTGTTTTTTACTTTTATGACTAAATAAAATCTGTGTTATCTCTGATAAAAAAAAAAACTTATTAGGCATATCACTTATACTATAGTATAATTATGGGCTAAAACAGGAAAATTCCCAACTATGCTACCTGTCAACTAAGTTAGGAGTAAATAAGTATTTTTAATTAAACCACGGATTAATTTTTTACCTTTTTCATGTGAAATCACTGAAATGTACCCCAATTATGAATCTATTTAAATATGTATTTCTTGTACACAAATAATTAGGCAACATCACCAGTTTGTGTACTTAAACTTAAAGTACACATGTACCTATAGTTACCTTCCACCACTGACTCAAACTCTCTCTCACACACAGACAAACTTTGTGTCACCCACCAGCTCCGGCGTTGGCAGCAGCAGGGGGGGCGGCGGCGGTGGCGGCAGCAGCGGTAGCCCCGCCTTCAGCGGCTGCTGCAGAGGCCTCGGCGGCGGGAGCAGGTGTTGCAAAGGCGTCTGGGGTTCACGCAAACCCCAGCAGAGGACAGAGACGCCCGGAGAGACGGAGACGGGTGAGGAAGTAAAGATGAAAAGAGGAAACCGGGAGTCAAGAAACATGAGGAGGAGAAAAAGGGTGAGCTTTAGAGAATATCAGTATTCAACTGTAAACCACTTTGCAGCATTGATACAGGACATGAATGACCGACAAACGAATGGACAAACGAGAACACAGACAGGAGGCACTACGGCAAGGACTAATCTACTGCACGACAAACAGAATAAGCCTGGAATCTACAAGTGTTACAGCCGCTGCCTGTAGCTGTAGCCACGTGACAGGGTTTGATAGAATTGCTTTTCTACGGAGGTCAAAGAAAAGCATGTCTGCCTATCAAACAAGACGCGTGTGGAGAATGAGTGCAGCAGTATGTGCAAGCCGAAGCCACAATGCAGAAACGTTTGAGAGTATGTGGGGGTTCAGAGTGCTGCAGTAATAAAGCTGAAATAAAGTCTGGGTTTCAGATATTTTACCGTTTTGTTCTACGATTAAAATATGTCAGAAAATAGGCCTACGCCTCTAGTGAATCTTAAAAACGGCTAAATGAGACCCCATCATGACACATGTGTGTATAATCATGCTCGCGCCACCGTGGTGTAGTCTATGATGTTTTTACTTCAGAATTCAATAAAACGGTGATCATTTGTAAAGAGGATCTTGCTGAACAAACTGCGTAAGTATCATAAATGAAATCCCATTGGCTTTTTATCAAGGGGAACCAGTTTAGCGACGTTTAATTCCCCCATCATTCCTGCAGCACTCTATTTGTGCAGGAGTGTCTGCATGTGAGTGCAAGAGAGAAAATGAGATTTGTTTCTGTATAATATCATCCTGTAGGATCTATTTCATACGGAGCCCCAAAGTGGTCATTATTAAATGAATAAGTCATTCTAAAATAGATAATCACATGAATAAATTGCGTTAAACTAAGAAAATGAGCAATAATTTGTGACATAAAACGGTCACTTTACGAAATTAATTGTGACATGGGGTTAGTGGGGAGATGATATTATGTAGGTAAAATTGGCAATTTATCTGCTCATTTATGTATTTTACACAATTTATTCTTATGCTTATTTATTGGAGAATGATTTATGTATTTAATTAAACACTTTCGTAGGCATACTAGGCTGAAAATGATGGCGGTGTGCATCAAGTCGTCATTAATGCTTCACTGTTTGATGCAACTTAGCAGGATACACACAATATCAGAGGTAAGCATCGTTCTGTCGTGTTTGAGCATGCAGTCGTCTTTGTGTCGTCATATTTGTGTGATGGTTTTAGGGTTGAGCTTCCCAGAGTGATTCTTTCGTAGAGAATTTTCTGGAAGCCCACTGACCTCCCAACAGATCCATATTGGCGGCGGCGGCGCCGCCGGGGGAGGTGGCGGCTGCTGTGCTAGTGGGAGGAGCTAGAGAGACTCCGGGTTCTGCTGCTGCAGGAGTGGGCGTTGCTGCTGCAGAGGAGGGGGCAGGCTCTGCCGTGAGGGTGGGTTCAGATAGCAAGGAATCGCCCATTTCTGCGTGTACCAACGGGGTGTTTGGAAATCCCCAAAGAAAGGTACCAAAATAACCCCCAAAAGAGCAACCAAAAAGAACCAGTCACCGTTACAAGCGGTGAACAAAAGCAATCCAAAACAAAAGGTCCAAAGAAAGTTTGGAGTTGACCAAGCAAAGCAAAATCCAAATTTTAACCAAATTAAAGTGAAATTTTCCCAACGGCATCCGGTCATAACCAACAAATTAAAAAAAAAAAAACAACCAACCAAGATAGCCCCCGTTGTAAACCAAAAACAGACAATGGAGTATGTGGAGGGAAGGGAGAGAGAGGGCAGAGAGAAACAAAGAGACTACTCAGACTAGAGAACAGCTTGAGGAGACAAACAGGGAGGTAACCATGTGACATTTGTACATTACACTCTATCCGTCTAGATGTTTACTTTGGATTCAAACATTGACATCATTTCCAGGGCACCATCAAATTCATGTTGGAGTTTATTCAGAAAGAAAGCAAATTGTGGTGTAAACATGGAGGTGTCCTGGAGGACGAGCTAAGACTACACCGGTCGAGACTAGAGGTGAAGTGACACTCACCTGATCCGAGAAGATCTATTGAAGCAGAAACAGGGGGACAAGATAAATACATGTCAGTTGAAGCCGAAGCTAAAACAGTTTTTGTCAGTTCGCTAAAAGAATTTCATTCTTTCGGATGGACCAGCAGCTGACTTGGCAGAAAAGAGGGAGACTCACCTCCCCATGACGTGGGGGCAGCTGATGGTCCTGAGGGACCCGAGGAGGACAGCGGATCCAGGTCCAACAAGGAACTGGGGAAAGCAAACTACATTCAGTTCATCGTCCTTTGCAGAAGGTCATTCTTTTACATTTGCTCTTGCAGAACGAAGTAAACTTGTTATCAGCGAGGCTGAGCGACCAGTTAGTGAACTTAAGTGAGGTTCATCTTCTGGGAACCATGAATGCAATCAGTCTAATAGTTGTTGGGATGTTTCATTCTTGACCAAAGTGGCCGACCAACCAACCGTCCCTTGAGGCTTTTTTTGGCGGGTTTATCAAATAGTGTTAATTACTGCAGAAGTCCAAATAATTGCTACGAAATGAGCATTAAATTATGGTTGTCAATGGATGATTTAATACCAAATGTTCAGAACCATTGAAAGGCAGGCGAGAGAGAGGAGGTCACAGTTTAGGGTCACTCACTCTTCAGCTGGCTCGGCGGCGGCGGCGGCGGCGGCGGCAGCACTCTCCCCAGGAGGAGGCTGCAGAGCGGGAACAGCGTTTGAAGATTTGGCTGGAGTCGATGTTGGCGACACGTTGTTTGTCGGAGACCCCTGAAAGATGGACAGAGAAGCCCCATTTTCAGCTTAGCGTCAGACTCGAAGAACTGGTTAAAGATACGGACGGTTTTGAATGTACTCACCTTTGTTGGAGACCTGAAAGAGGAAAAGGAATTGTTAGTTTGTTTGTTTGAAATAGACAAATCTTCTGGACACAGGGTTGAAATCATTTGATGGGTTTATTTTTATGTGATCGTATGAAGAGATAATTTTCAAAGCAATTCATTGTATGTCCACTTTTTGTCAACATTTATAATTTTGTGCAAATATTTAATTTAGCTTTGAAAAAAACCCTTCATATACTCATTCACATTGGATGTGAGGATGTGATAATACACATGAGTGGAATTACTGTTTATCCAAACATGTGTTTATCCCATCGGTACACACATTTCCACATGTAAACCGTTTACCTGGCGGAAACGCTAGTAAAATAAATCAACACTGTTCTCTAAGAAGTGAGTAAACTCCAAACAAAACATTCAGTATATGCTCACCCTTCACTGGTGAGTCCAAATGAACATAAAGGGGGATAAAAGAGAGGAAGGGTTAAAGGAAATTATAGAAATATAGCACTTGTTTTGGCCTGTTTCTACCCAAAATTTCTCTTGGTTTTCTGCATTTTTTTCATGAAAAACAAAGAGGTGATCCTAATTCTTCTAATCGACACACTGAGAGTCAGAAGCCCCCCAAACTGATAATGTCTTACCCCTTCTTTCCACCCTTCACATCCTCCAGACCGTTCATGTGTGTTTCCAGACTCTCCAGGATGCTGCTGGGAGCCTGACAGAAAAATCGAAAGTGGAGTGATCAATTAAAAAAATCATTTTCCACTCCTACATTGCAATGCGAGGGTGTGTGAGTCCATGTTCAAACCAAAAAAATGGTAAAAGAATTGAGAGTGACAGGGCTTTGGAAAAAAATCTCACTGCAATCCCTAAATAATCGTATAAACACACACACACACACACACACACACACAATTTGTGTGTCTGGAATTGAATTAGGATCAACATGCCGACACGCCATCCTGTAAACAGGCACTCAGCCAGGGCACCCTGCGTTTCTGTGGTTACCGGGTCCTCGAGAGGCGTAAAAGGACAGTCTTCGTCGTCTGAGTCTGCTAGATCCACTACTACCCCCGGATGGAGACACTGGGGTGGGGAGATTTATGGTGGGTGAGTCGTGTGTGTGTGTGTGTGTGTGTGTGTGTGTGTGTGTGTGTGTGTGTGTGTGTGTGCATAAGGTAGGACGGGTGGTATTCATCTGCATTACATTCTTGGGCACAAAAAAATGATAAGAGCCACAATATGATTTAACTTACGTAGTTGATATCAGGAATGTCGTTTTTCTCGACTCCGACCGTCTGTTAAAGGAAAAAAAGAGTTTAAAATCACGCTCCCCACACTGCTCGGTCATGGTATTAAAGACTTCTGGTATCCTCTCACCTCAGCCAGCTTCATGAATTCCCCAATCTTCGTCACCCTGGTCAGGAACCTCTTGTAGATCTCCAAGGCCTCCTTGCAGTCACTCTTCTTCATCTTGAAGTATTTCTCTACGCAAAAGGAAACAAGGGTTCAGATTTCTTTTTGACGTGTCTTCGTCACCGAGATGCCAAGTTCTCAAGGATACCGACCTAATAGGTTGATGACTCCGTCGTTGTAGGACGCAAACAGTTTGACCAGATCCTTGAAGAGAAGCAGGAACGCGCCGTTGATGATCCCATTGTTTAGCTCCTTGGGATGAACCTGAGCGAAGGAAGAGAGCTTGTGAGAATTGGAGGCCCTGGTAAAAACCATAAGTGTCAGATGTCCGAGCCAAAGACTCACATCGAACTCCAGGAGCGTGTCGATCTGAGTCTGCAGAACAGGCATGCCTTTTATGAGCTTCTCAGTGGTCATGGTCCTCATCACGCCCTCGGCACTGAAAGAACATCACGGGGCGTTAGATGCTTCACCGGGAAGTGAAATCCTGTCTAGACGCTAGAAAGTAGAGGTATGACTCACCCTTTCTTGACTCTGGTGAAATCAAACGCCATCTGGCGATAGGCGAAGGCTTTCTCGTTCAGGTATCGTCCATACCGTCTGATGAATGTAGACATGTCGTAGCCTGAACAGGAAGTTCATGTCAGAAAGCAGGCGTGGTCCATTCATTTAGAAATAGTGTAAATAAGAACAAAAACGTAGTAGTAAAATGTCTGTACTGTTCTCACCGTGAGAGCCGGTTTTGTCGATAAAATTGCTGAGGTTGAACAGCGAGGTCCTGGAAGCCAAGTACTGAATGAACCTCTGAGGAAGCCAAAGAAACCACGAAGAACGTTACACCTATCACGTTAAAGTTAAACACTACAACAAAACACTTTCACGCCTGTAATTAGGACTTTCACATAGCAGTATTTACAGATCTGAACCCACAGGAATCAATCCATTACTGGAGGAGCTCTGGTCAAACCTTGTCTTCGTCTAGCTCCCCTCAGCTCCACACACAACCCTCAAAAGACCAATTTCAAGTCTCTGAAGTGGTTACCTCACAAGTTAATTATCAAGACCGTGGATCGACCGGGGGTCTCCCCCACTAACCTCGTTGCCGTGGACACACATGTGATGACTGGTGACGAGGGCCTTGAAGACGACCACCCAGCTGGCGTTGGTGGCCCGCTCGAACAGCGTGTCAGCCATCTGAGGGATGTTCACGTTGGTGGTGTTGGTGGCTGACACCAGGTCTGCAACGCAGCCGCAAAAGGAACATTATCATCACTGGAATCATGTGAGATTTGGAGGTTTGATGACATGAAGGGCAGATTTTAACACAAGGCGGTGTGTAAGAGGAGAGTCACGGTTAGTTTAGTCTTGGACGAATGCCTACACAATTTTAATAGCTCTGATTAAACTGTGATTTAGTGGGCGGGCTCAGTGTTCTCTAGAAACCCATGAGGATATAAAGCCAGGAGGAAGACCTGATGTACATATGAAATGATGTCCGTGCACGAACCCACATGAATGCAGGTGCACACGCTGACGATACAGAAAGACAGAATAATGCGTTGTCAGCTCTCCTCACTAGACGGCAGTTCAGACACTCAGACGGACATAGAGGTGTCCAGACCATTGCATCAGTATATATATATTAAACCCTCATAATGCTGATGCCTGTCTGACTACATAAATAAAAAAGACCATCACTGAGATTATTGGTTTTCTATCTAGTTATTCTTAATGCGTTGTCCTTGGTTACATTTTCACAGACAAAGTTTTGCTGTCAGTACGTCAGCCAGTTAAAAGGAAGCAGTCGGAGATTTTTCTTTAGAGAAATGTATTTTAGATGTCATATTTACTGCTTATGGCTCATTCAACACATGGAGAGAATTGCATGATTGAAAGGATTTAAAACAAATGCTAGATTGGCCCTCCTATGTCTATTTTATTAATAAAATACATTGCAAAATGTGGTTTTATATTAATATATGCATTTCTGTTTGCTTATGTTTTATTTTTTGCGGCTAACAAATTGAATAATTCACTGGGTGTGGCTGTGATTTGCAACATTATATAATTTCTTTGTATAGTTTGGACACTTTTCATTTTTATGCATACATACAAAAGTATTTTAAACTAAAAATCGTCACAATCATTTGTGATAAATTGTGCTGCAATAGACTCAAATAGATATCAACATATCAAACACTGTTATTCTTTGACTGGGATGGAGTTTCTTCTTAGCCAGAGAGAGAGAGAGAGAGAGACATAGAAAAAGTCATGCAAAATATAAAAACAGAGTGTGAGAGGATGAGGAGGTAACACTCGGATGGATGATATTTAACTAAAACACTGCACGATGTTTGTTTGAAGCACAGGCCGTGAAACATGTCTCACATATCCAACATAAAAGATGCAGGAGCACATATTGCATTTGTCGAGGGCACATCCCTCCCAAACACACGTTTTAAAGTCCATCCCTCTGACATTGACAGCCGAGCAACAAGGGCAGGACTGAGTGTATCCATACAGAGTGCCAGAGAGAAATGCAGCAGATATTGGCAGGCACCTCCGATAATGGAAGGAGGGGAAGGCCGCCATATCGAACAGGCCTTGGACTTGCTTTGAATAGGAAGATACCACAGTGTGGGTGGGCAGGAGGAGGAGGACGAGGAAGAGCAAGATCCTCAACAGAACCACAGGGAGTGGTTGAGGAGCACTAACGTAGACATGAATGTAAGAAATGAGGAGACGTGAGAGTGGTGAGGCTATTCAAGGCTGGACAGAGGGGGGTTAGGGTGATCGGGTGGGTTTGTTCACAGATTATAACTAATCACTGGTCGTGGTCTCTCTATGGTGGCTGTCTCACTGCCCATCCCCCGCACACACACACACACACACACTGTCTTGACACCACCTGTTTTGCACCAAGATCACCAGCTCAGCGTTTTGTTGTCAGCAGTGCTAATGATCTGCAGGTTTAAATAATTGTTATCTTCCGAGCACAACAGGGACAGGACAATATCGGCTTGGAGATCCCCCAGATTAGTGGTTTTATTCCTCCGCTTCCCATTGTTTTGCATTCTTTTTCTGTTCCTGATTTTGCTTCACTTCGCTGTGAAAAGGCTGAAGATTACACTTCCCTGCAGCCTTTTCAAATTACACACACACACACACACACAGAGGGAGAGAGACATGGTCCACAAAGGCTGAAATGTGATTATATAACATTATCCTGTCCCTGGCATAGCAACAATTTAATATTCATACTAGCATGATGAACACAGCGCCGTCCACGACTGTCCTCAGACTTTTCAGCTCATAAATATATATTTAGATATGTTATTATATTGGTTTACTGTTGTTTAATGGGCCTATCATGATATATATATAATGATCCACACTTTCTGTTGAGATATAATTACCTGACGCAAACACACATTGACATACAAGTGTGTGTGTGTGTGTGTGTGTGTGTGTGTGTGTGTAATGAGGATTGGCTGAGCTAAATAAAGACTCTAGACGGTAATCCACGGTCCCCAAGAGAGCTCTAAGAATGAACGCAGGCCTCATGCTGTGGGAGGGCACGTTTGTGTGTGACACCGTCGCTTCGTCTCTTATCAATATGTGGCTGCCGGAAGGATTTTTTTTTTTATAGTCACACAGCAAACCACTCTCGTAGGAGCCGAAGTATTCCAGATCAAATTAGACCGAACCGGCACATTAACAGTGTGTTGATGTGTAAATTCATTAAGCTAGTCTAACTCTTGACAGCTATTAACAGAGCCGTCCTGACACACACCACACAGTTAACATAACAGCTGGATCCCAAAACACTCCTTTAGCCCATAAATAGACCCTCAATAGTTAGGTTACTCTATTGTGAGCAGTATATTGTGGAGAGTGCACCTATAGGTTGCGACAAATTGCATTGTGGGATTGTTAGCACAATGCTAACATTGTGAGAATGGTGAATACAATGCTGAACAGTTAAAATAGTGCACTGCATAATAAATAGGAGGTGGTTTTGGACAGAAATATTAGGCTACAACCAGCAGCTGGTTAGCTTAGTTTAGCATGAAGACTGGAAATGGGGAAACAGCTAGCTTGGGTCTTTAAAATTAGATGCAACAGGTTAATTAGTAACTTTGAAGATGCTATTACGTGAATTTTGTTAGCGTCAGACAGACCTTCATTTCCAGTTTTTTCTCTCGTCAAGAAAGCGAGTAATTTGTGATTTCCCAAAAAAGGTGAACTGCTCCTTTAAGACCATGCAACGAGTTTTAAGTCTTCAGCTTCCCGTTCAGGTCGGTTCATCGGCTCCACTCGTCAAAATGTGTGATGTCAGCATGACCTCGCGTGATTTAAACCTATTGCCTTCGGTGCTGAGTGAACTCCGCTCCTTTGACCTTGCATGCACCACATGTGCTCTCGAAATCTGTAACCCACGCCCTCCAGTGTTCTTTTACTGTAGTACACAGTGTATATATATACAGAGCATGACTAAATTAACAGGAATATTAAATGTAAGTGTACGAAATAACACACATTTGACATCGTGGTTTCATTGCCTGCACAGTGGGTCCCATTTTAGCCAAAAAATAAAAATAAAAGATGTTGCTCTCAATACGGGCAACAGTCCTGCACACCTATATTACCTTTGCCATATACAATCACAAGATGGTAAAGATTTGTACACCTATAAATGCATTAGTATGAAATGTTTAGTCGGATAACATTACAATTACATTCAGTCTATTGATTCTAGCTAAAGGAATATAAAGTCACGCCGATTGTCTCTTCACTCTCCAGATGACAGGCCTGTCATTTGTCCCCTTCCTTCTCCCAATTGCCCTCTGTCATTACAGTGCCATCCCCTGACACTCTCAATCTGTTGCCATGGCAACTGCACTTCACCGCCACCACCACCACCAACGTCGCCTCCTCCCAACACACACACACGCCCACCCCAAGGGTCACTGACTTTCGCCTTTTATAGCAAAATTATTTAGGCAGCATTTTACTTTCCGATGATTACTTTGCAGTTACAGCATTAATACAGTTTTTGATATTAGGAATTTCCTCTAGCCAAGGCACACATGCAAGTGCAAGCATGCAAGCACAGTGGCCTACATACAAGCAGCTTGTTGAATTGCCCTAGAAATGGATACAGAATAACCTCATGGACTAAAAACCATGTGTGTGTACCATATCTTCTGTAAATAAAGTGTATTAGAATATCGTTTTTGGTCAAGGGAAGGTGTCTTCCTGTTTGGATGAAGAAATTGGATGACATTTGCTCCAAGTCTGTAAAGTCAAAAAGTCAGAGACGCAGCCGAGAGAGTGAGCAACCAACGGTCTCTGGTGCTTTGCTAGCGTTAGCATGGTCACCTTTGGCTGTGTAAATAATGCAAGGCCGTCATTGGCTGATTATTAAATTATTCAGCAGGGGAGCGGATCACAAGATATAAGGTCCTAGCCCAAGACACAGGACCAGACCTGCCCAGCGACCAGACACACACACACACACACACAATAAGACATGGAGAGCCACTCAGACCACCCGCCGTATGCGGTGCCACGCCGCTGCTTCGCTCTGACTCACTATTTATGGTAGATGACAGTGATTAATCACGATTTGTCATAAGGTGGCCCCTGCTGTCATCTGGAGATGTGTCAATAAAGCTGTGAGGTTTGATAATGTTATTCAGCTGTGACTTCATGGCCTTATATATCTGCCTAAACCACTGGTAGACTATATGAAACCCCAGATATGTCTCTTTCAAGGCTGTTCATTAGCTTGGATTACATTTCATCTAAATGTAACATTTAAACTGTTACGCTTCAACGTGAAATGAAGGGAAGTGGCTTTGCAGAAGCACAGAGGAGGGAAATGAAATGGCCTTGTTCTGAGGATGACTTGTCAGTGTGCCTTAAAATATGACCTTTTCTCTCCCCAGGTTTCCATCATCTTTACTGGAGGCTGACACAAAGGGTCACCAGAGGGGTCGTCACCACGGCCGCATCGATTCATTAAGGCACCACACCCATTATAAAGGGAACTAAGAAATGACCGGTCAAAATGACGTGCCTGCATGTGGTGGCATGTGGTCCCGTTGTGGTGTAAGCTAAAGGGGCCCTGTGCGAGGCTGCAGCCCCGTGCAAACGCAAAGGAGGAGAAGAAGGACTACACTTACACTCCAGGTGCTTTTTCTTGGGCGCCATCACTTCGTGAGTGGTGGCTTTGCAGACAGCCCGGGCCATATCTGATCCCGTTAGCTGGTATTGCGCAGCGGCGATGCGATCCGTGAGCGTTTGCCCCGACATTTTCTCTCTCTCTCTCTCTCTCACAACCCCCGTCGAGTCGACCACCTCAGGAATGTGTTTCACCGCGGGACGATGGGAGGGGGAAACGTGCTAATACAACCCCGGCTGCTTCCCGGTGAGCGGATCCCGTGTGTTTCCTCTTCCCCCCCTGGTTTGATAGGCCCGTGACCTTCTGTGTGGGCGGAAAAGAGAAAAGCACACACACACACACGCATTCAACTACATGAACGTTTATTTTCGCATCGAATCGTGCGGTCACGTTGACGATATGCGCGGTGACATGAGTGGACTTACGCAAGGTTGTGAATTCCCCTCGGCTCGTCCCGTTCTAGGCTACGACCGTTCAGTTCAGCACCTTGGACAGCTAATGCCACCCGGTTATGCAACACGCAACTGGCAATAAAAGCGATCTTTTTCCCCCCTCAGCCCGCAGCGATCATAGAAAATAGGCCGATGAAAAAAAAAAATGAGAACCTCCTCGGGGGTGGAAAAAATAATCTTGGTGGAAATGTACGGAATGAAAATCAACACTCCATAGGTCGGTGAAATATCCCGTTTGGAGGGGGCATCGGGTTTGTCTTTCCTGCGGCGTCAGTGCATCACAAAAAACAGCTTTCAAAATAAAAGACTATGTAGTTCCTCGGTTAAATCCGTCGGAAATGCCACTTCAGATGCCGTGTGGTCCTCAGATCGACAGAAAATAAATGCGCACCGCTCCCCGGTGGTGTCGCCAGCACTGCGCAGCGCGAGATGCTCGGCAAACGGAAAAGGCAGAAGGGAATTTCCTTTTTCTCCTCCTCCCTCCTCCCCCCTCCTCACTGTCGTTTGTTTATTTATTCGGCCTATCTATACATCCATCTAGACTCAGCGGGTGCTCGGATAGTGTTGGATGACATGCATCCCACATCTCTTAAAGGGGATGTCACCGTGTAACTAAGGGGTTAAGATACGAACGTGACTGCTTAGTGTGCTGCTGCAACTGCATGCGGGCTTACATGCATCACACCGGCGTGCACGCTCAACATGCAGAGTGGCAGATGATGAAGGATGACACATTTTCTGCTGGCCTAGATTTTAGCAGACACTCTAATTTCCCAGATATGTCACGGCAGTGTTTAGATGTGTGCTTATGATCCGGGTTTTTAATTTGCCCTGTTAATGCTTTCCTTGGAGATATTTTTGCCTACAGTGGTTCGAAGCGGAATTGCAATAAATCATTTTTTTTTAATTTATTTTAGCAGCATGGATGAAAAATTAAATGAAAACATTTCATATAGAGAGTATACTGGGGAGGAATATTTTATTTATTTATTTTTTTCCACAATTTTTTTTATCAATTCTTTATTGAAAAATATAAAGTACAAAATTTACAATATATCATACACAATTATACAGAAACGTATACAAAGGATACAGATGATCACAACATTGCCAGGCGTTGGGGGGAAGGAATTCATGCACGCACGCTATGCGTACTTGCGTCACGTGACGTACGCGGAACTGCAGCCACGTCGTCAGCTGAAGAACCAGGAAGCGTTTAATTGACTACACTTCGCTGCCGAACAGCCAGAAAACAACTCAGTAAGTGAATTAAAACAACTCAATGCGCTTACATTGTTTTTCCTCGGGTTGCCGCTTACCTTCGGCGCCATTACGTCACCGCGTCGACGTATTTTCAGTTAGTTTTCAGTGAGTTAATGTGAAGTCAAAGTGAGTTGCTCTGTCATTCAATTTGATATGATTCATTTCATTGAGGTTCGGTCGGAGACAGACTGCTGCTGTAAATCTCCGCAGACTTTGCCCTCTCCTCGTCCTTTGATACGTTTATAAAAGCTTATTGTTATATTATCTTTTAATTAATCTAAATAAAAATAAATCTCTTGTATGTTTTCTAGGTGAAATCTTTCACATTCATATCAAAATGCTTCCTAATACATTAATAATAATATAAAGTGAAAAATAAACCTCTAATATTACTGTATTTTAAACTTACTGATACATTTTGGTCATACTCTACTTTAAATGAAGTAAACATTGTGTTATTAATATGTTTCTTCCAGCGACTGGTCTGATTTTAACGCCTTTTTAATAATGTGTTTCAGCGATGGCCCAGTTTGAAGAAGTATCCAAGCAGTCCGGTCTGCACCCGAAGCCCGTGGGGTTAATTCTGCAGTACGGCACCGCTGGTTTCAGGACCAACGCCAAACATCTGGACCACATCATGTTCAGGATGGGGCTGTTGGCCACGCTCCGCTCCAAAAAGACCAAAGCCACCATCGGGGTCATGGTCACTGCATCACACAACCCTGAGGTGAGAAACGCATTCAGAAATATTAACGTCTCTTTGTGACTTCCCCGTAAGATTGTAAATTCATATCCTGTGTTGCTATCTTGGATTATTGGTTTTATATTCGACCCATGTCCTTGTTTACAGGTTCAGCCTCTCCCTTGACTAATTAGATGTGATCCTACCAGTTTAAACAATAATGCTCCCTCCTTCTTCCTGTCTCTCTCACCTGGGTAGGAGGACAACGGGGTGAAGCTGGTTGATCCCATGGGGGAGATGGTGACGCCCACATGGGAGGTGTACGCCACCCAGCTGGCCAACGCGGAGCAGGAAGATTTGCTCGCTGCCCTGAAGAACATTATAGATAAGGAGGCTGTAAACATGAGCCAGGAGGCCTACGTGTTTGTGGGCAAAGACACCAGGTATGATATTCAGTCCTCTCCATACACCTGGGTCATCCAGGTCAGGCTGCTCTCACTCAGCTTTCGTATTAAAAAGTATGAAAAGTAAAGCACGATATTTTCGTATGACTTCCTACGTATTACACAGAGCCGAAGTCACGTAAACGATGCGCTTTATGCTGGTAGTTAGAGACCATCAGACCTAAACCTGCCCATAACCTTCGGGGGGTTTAGCTCAGGAGGTAGAGGAGGTTAGCCGGCGACCGCAAGATCGCCGGTTTGATCCCAGGCTCCTCCAATTCTAATCCTAAACTTGACTTTCACCCTAACCAACAAACGAAAGATCATATACATTCACTGAAGGATTAATATGAGAAGAAAATGCATATTTTTCGCTAGGAATGTCATCAAAACGTACTTTAATGCCGAAACAGCTTTAAAATGCTGCATTATGCTGCATTTTCCATTATGAATGAAAGGAATGGAAGCCATTTTTCACTGCAGGGAATCGCGCATGTGCACTCATTTTGATATTCATAGTATAAAACACGAAAAAATCGTGCATGACCACTAGTGTCATTTTGAAATTCGTAGGATAATACACGAAAAAAATTGAGAATACGTTGTCCAGGTAATGGTAGAGAAGGAACACACGGTTTTCTGTCTTTTTATGTCTCTTAAGTGTTTTATTGGCAGCTAATTATTTCACTCTCCAAAACACTAAAACACACACGTGTCCTTTAACTACAGAAGCAGCAGCGTCAGCCTTTCACAGGCTGTATTGGATGGAGTAGCTGCACTCGGTGGTCACAGCAAAGGTAGGCTTACTTACTCATTTTTTTTACGTACTTTTTCATTTCTATACCTTCTATAACACTCTCCTCTGATTCCATCAGACTACGGTTTAGTGACGACCCCACAGCTCCACTACATGGTTTGCTGTCAGAACACACAGGGCAAATATGGAGAAGCCACAGTGGAGGGATACTATAAGAAACTCAGCCAAGCTTTCATACAACTTACAAAGAATGTAAGAAATCGGGGTGTGTCAGGTGTTCTTGTGACTTCATTTATATATATTTTTTGCAATATATCCATCCATCCTGGAGCCAGTGCTTTCTCCTTACCGCCACGTTTTCTTTGCTCTGTTAGGCGTCTAATTGCACAGACGACCAGAAGCACCTCTCCGTGGACGGCGCTAACGGCATCGGGGCCCTAAAGGTGCGTGAGATGGAGAGTTACATCAAGAGGGAGCTGCATATATCGCTGTTCAATGACGGCAGTAGCGGAAAGCTCAACCACCAGTGTGGGGCTGACTTTGTCAAAGTGCAGCAAAAACCTCCAACAGGTGCGACTGTACTTTCTCGACTTCGCAACAGTGACAACAAAACAATACATTTTTCATAATATCATAGATGCAATGTTTGACCACAAGATGGAGACTGTTTATCAGCAAATTGCCCAAAAAATACTGACTACATGACATCTGTGCCAATTTCTGTGTCCTTATAAATGTTTTAACTTTTATTAGAGAAACCAAATAAATATATATGATCAAGAGAAAACTTGACTATAATAAAGATAGGTGCTGTTTTTAATTTACCACTTCCAACTTGTACCTCCCGTCTCTGTAAAGGCCTCAAGATGAACTCCGGGGAGCGTTGCTGTTCCTTTGACGGCGACGCCGACCGAATAGTTTACTACTACGCTGACGCCGAAGGCCAGTTTCACCTGCTGGATGGAGATAAAGTTGCCACTCTCATCAGCACGTTCCTTAAAGAGTTGATCACACAGGTAAACTCACACATGCAAACCAGGAAAAAGGCACATGTGAACATACTCAGTGAATATGTTGTTTCTGCTCGTACAGGCGGGTCTAGACTTGGAGATAGCAGTGGTGCAAACTGCTTATGCTAATGGAAGCTCAACAAACTACTTGGAAGACACTATGAAGGTGAGAAAACACAAGTGCGCTTTACAGAAATCTGTATTTTTTCGTTATATCGATAAGATCACGTGTTCATGTGATTTAGGTGATAGTGAGGTGTACGAAAACTGGAGTGAAGCACCTTCATCACGCCGCCCAGGAGTTTGATATCGGCGTGTACTTTGAGGCCAACGGTCATGGAACTGTGAGTACATCAGACCCACTTAAACAGATCAATAATATAAGCCATTCTTTTCTGTCACTAATGAATTATGTGATGCTGTCAGGTGTTATTCAGCGCGGCGGCTGAAGAGAAGATCCGGCAGCTCGCCGGGAACTCCGGCGCCGACGACGAGAGGAAGAGAGCAGCCGTCCTGCTGCAGAACACCATCAACGTCATCAACCAGGTTTCACTGAACCGTTAAGGCAAACACAGCAGTGTTATTACACCCACTTCTAGTTCTGACGTGTTGTTGTGTGTTTTAATCTTCTGAAGACTGTCGGCGATGCCATTTCTGACATGCTGCTGATCGAAGCCATATTAGCCATCAAGGGCATGACCGTCCATCAGTGGGACGCCATCTACTGTGACCTGCCAAACAGGCAGCTCAAAGTCAAGGTGCTTATTCATTTATGTATTATAATGTATAATCGTTGTGATAGTAAATCCTGTGGAACCGGAGAAGATAATCCAATCACCTGCCTCATGTTTTTTTGAAAGTGTGTGCACTTTTCCAAACAGTTTCCGATGGCGGCTTCTCGTTCTCGGATTGTTCTGTCATAAACCATCGGGTGGGTCAGGTTCTCAGAGTGCAGGGTCTGCTACAAATAAAACAGGCATTGAAAGCCCTTGATTTTAAGCGTTTTTAGAGTGTAGTTTTACATTTGAAAGAAAATATAGTTTACCTTGATTTAAGTAGAGCATAAACGGCATTTCAAGAGTGTGTAGCTTCCATACGGGGACGTATTTCTGAGTGAAACCAGAGAGGCAGGCAGGACATCACATGGGTTGTACCTGTGACTGCAGTGACCATAGACCTAGTAGGGTGTCAGTGTCTTGCTCAAGACTTTCAAAGACTCCAGGAGAAGAGTTTTCACTTCTAGTTGATCTCTTTTCTACATAATCGCTACTCCTATCAGTGCCACTTCCACTGTCTGATTTATTTATTTTTTTTCTGTAGGTGTCAGACCGCAGGGTGATAGACACCACAGATGCAGAGAGACGGGCAGTAAGCCCAGCAGGACTGCAGGAGGCCATCGACAGCTTAGTGAAGAAGTACAGACGGGCCCGCTCCTTCGTGAGGCCCTCCGGCACCGAGGACGTGGTGAGAGTTTACTCCGAGGCAGAAACGCAGGTGAGAATTCACTTTTGGACACGTTCCTCTCCTTTTGTGTTCGTCCTCTGATACATTCGGGTGTTGTATTGTGTTTCAGGAGAGCGCTGATGCCCTGGCACACGAAGTCAGCCTGGCGGTCTATCGTCTCGCTGGGGGAGTCGGGGGGGAACCCCAACCATTGCACTAGTAACACACACAATCACAATACACTGAATAATCAATTGGTGCTTTTATGAATGCATTCCCAGTTGACAACATTATTTTCTCTTTGTAATTTATCAGAAAAGCTCATGTTTGATCAGGTACCAGATGATTTTGTACTGTTAATTGTGGTTGGTACTTCACTCTGTTTCTCTGGATTTGTCTGTCGGTGTGAATATTTGAACACACAGGGAAATACAATGAAGGGGTTTTAAGCTACTTTAAGTAATGATACTCATGGCTTGTTATTGTATCCCAAACAGGCTGCCATTGCTTGTAAATTCGAATGACGCTCATAATAACACTTCATTTACAATAATTAAAACATAAATGGTCTTCACACACAAATCATGGGAGGATGAAGGATTCAATTTTCAGTTCTTATGTAACTTCCTCCTAATTGGAATCTTTTTGACCGGGTACTGTAGGTTACTCCTCTGCTTTTTGAGACAGAGAAATCACAGGTTTACACGAGGGGATTTGTAGCAATTGTTCTTCCTTTGAATGTCCGTTAGAAAGCCTTTGCTGCTTTCGAATATAGAATATAGAATAATTCCAGCCTTATTCTTTAATCATCTTTTTCGTAAATCAATCTAACAAGCTTTCTCTTTGGCCAAGTCTAGTTCGATGACAAGGATCAACTCAGTAACGCTACATGCGTCCCTAAATCTAACATCACAGCTGAGCAGTGGTGCAACGCTTCCCTGTGCTCTTATGTAACTTCCTCCTAATTGGAATCTTGTTGACCGGGTACTGTAGGTTACTCCTCTGCTTTTTGAAACAGAGAAATCACAGGTTTACACGAGGGGATTTGTAGAAATTGTTCTTCCTTTGAATGTCCGTTAGAAAGCCTTTGCTGCTTTCCTTTAAATAAATAAGGAAAAAGAAAAGTGTCTCTTTGGATTTAAACGAAAACCACGACTATGATTGCTTGTTGTTTATTTGGTTACTTTGCTGACACACAGGAGGATTAAACATTAAAAAAAGAACAGCAGTGAGGCTGACAAGGACTTAGAAGCAGGCAGAGCGGAGCGACTGGACACAGTGTGTAGCTTTCTTAATGTAAAGTCTCCATGGAGGAAAAAATCAATCGTTGAAATGACCGCATATAGTTTAGCAAAGGTCACTCGGTGAGATTTTGGTCGATAAATGCTCTATTCTACATCTGTGTTGTCAGCTGCTCCAGAAATGGTGATGGTGAGTTCCTGTGTGTCGCTCTCATACGTGTCCTCGTCTGTCTTAACTGATCTGGAGGAGGAAAAAAAGTTGAACCATATCAGGAAGAGAGATTCAGACTGAGATCAAAATTAAAATATTACTTAGTTTATTGGATAATCCCAAATTGTATTTAATAAAAGGCAATTTAAATAATATTTTTTTGTAAAGGAAAGTACTCAAATCAGGGAAACACAATATGTTTGCAATAGAAAAAGGAATAGAGAAGAAATTAGATAAATCAAAGCTTAACAAACAAAATGCAAAAACAAATCAAACAATATTGTTTGTATTTTAGGCCTCGATATGCATGTCATCTTTTCTAAATGTGGTTACAAGACGGAAGATGTGTCTGTGTTATATTTAAAACTGATTTGTACGTAGAACCTTGTTTATAGAGATGAGCCTCTACCTGATGAGGACGGTCTTCCTTTCAGAGGTCTCCGTTGCCTGCTCCTCTAAGTCTGTCTGGGTGTCTGATGAGGTCATCTCCACTCTGGCGACAGCCGGAGCTTTCTCAGCCACAGCGCTGGTCGGGCTGCTGGGGGCTTCGTCCAGCTTTGAAGGGGCCGAGCTATCGGAGACCAACGCTGAGGTAGCATGCATGCTAACACATGAGCTAAGACGCAGGCCTCCAGTTAGGGACAGAGTTTGGACCATAGTGCCCAGACGGCTGTCTTCGCCCTCAATCAGCTTCCTGGCAAATATACAGAGGGGAGTGAAGTTAGAATGCATAGGAAACGAAAAAAATACCCCGTGTGTCTTATAGTTTCTACTCGGTTTCAAGCAATCAGCTTTACACACAGTGGAAATGCCATGAGGTTATGTTTTGTTCACCTGTAGGTGGTGATCTCAATCTCCAGAGCCATCTTTGCATTGAGCAGGTCCTGGTATTCCCGCAGCAGCAGGGCAATCTTCTCCTTGGTCACCTTCAGATCCAGCTTAATCGCCTCTATGCGCTCCTGGTGCAATAGAAAGAATACAACCGGTTGGCTTTGTTTTCAGGAGTTTGAGGCCAGAGGATTACCAGAAACGGTCTTATAATCCTGCGATGGCATATCACATCAGTCACCTGCAAATCCTCCTTCTCCTTCTTGTATTTTTCCGCTGCATCACGAATCCGAGCCGCCAAATACTCGTTCTTTGTCCTCAGCGACTCCAGTTCACGTTCCTTGTTGAGGAGCTATACACACATAAACGGACACGGCTGTTTTATGCCACGAAACAGTAGCTAATGTGTCGCCATAACATAACCGAAAAATCATACTCACATCCTTCTTATAGCCTGTGATTTCCTGCCTCACATTTCGAACGCTTTGAACGCGTTTGTTGGAGACGCTGCTCAGGTCCTGAAACTTTGTCCCGTACCAAGTGTCCATTTCCTGGAGAACAATACATTATAACTGCCTAGTATAGCCTCTGTAGCCCAAATGCTAATGATCACAAATCAATGCTAACGTATTTCACAGTTCTGCCATGTGGTTGAAGACTGTTGTGCATTAGAGTTGTTGGAAGTGAACATCATTCATCGTTGTACTCTACCTGTAGGTTTTTGGCGGCAATGCTGTCATATTGAGACTGAATCTGTCTGAGCGCGGACGAGAGGTCAGGGAGGCCAAAGGTCAGGTCCACCTTGGAGGTCGCAGAGTAGATCTGCTGCATCAGCTCCTCAATTTCCTTTCAGTGGATCATAAACATACAGTGTTAGGAGAAGAGAGATGCAGCACTAAAGCAGAGTGGCCTGAACCTCAAATTTCTTCTTTCTTTTATAATGTAATTAAGATTTTTAGCAATATGTGGAAACTATGCAGTAATATGGAAACATTTCATGTTATTAAGGAAGGCTCATTAAACCACTCTGCTTATATGAGCCCTTCATGCCATGCTGATAATTGGCGGTTGCAGTGACGAGCATAAATTACCTCCTTGTGGACTCTCTGCAGGAAGGCCAGCTCGGCCTCCAGGTTTTCCAGCTGTTTCTCCAGCGCAATCCGTGCTGAGGTCGCTTTATCCACATCCTGGGGCATTGGAACACATCATGGTGAAGTAAAAGCCAGTTTTGTTCACAAGCTTTGAATTCTCTCTACATTCGAAGTTATGAAAACTGTTTCTTACCGGACGGAGATTCTCAATGTCGTGCTCCGTCTTTTTCCGGGCTTCCACAGCCTCGTCGTATCTGGCCTTCAGCACGTCCAGCTGGCCCAACATGGCCTCCTTGGCTGCCAAAGACATATCCTGCACGGATGAGATATACAATAGTCACAACAATCCACGATCTAAATACGTTGGGGTCAACAGATATGACCTCCCTCACCCTCTGGACTCTCATTTTCTCAGCGTCCCTGTTGAGCTCCCTCAGCTGAGACTCGTACAGCTGCCTGAGGCCTGATGGTCTGACATGGCGGCCCTTCAGGCCCTCAATCTCGGCCTCCAGCAGCTTGTTTTTTGACTCCAGTGTCCTCACCTACGAGTATAAATGCAGGGAAAAAGCAGATTGCAAAATTCAGATGTGAAGAAATTGGAATGATGATGACTTCGGTGACAGAGAACATGAGTAAATGTGAAAATGAGTCTCGCCTTTTCAATATACACTGCCAGGCGGTCGTTGAGGGCCACCATCTCCTGCCTCTCGGTGGTGCGGGTCATCATAAAGGCCTGGTTCTCTGCTGCAGCCGCATCCAGGTCCAGTTTTGGCCCGAGCCCCATAGACATACCGAAGCACAGCGGTCCCATACTCACGCTGTTGTAAAGAGGACCAGCAAAGAGTTTAGATAAATCGGTATTGATTTTTTTTCTGTGATTATGACTGTTATGCTTGAAACTGTAAAAACAATAATTAAATCTCAATAATTAAGTCTTAAATTTAAGTGAATTGAAGTCAACATTATGACTGGTTACCAGGGATAAAAATGATTGTACTTTACTTGAGTACTTTACCTTATACTTCTACCCTATTATATTTCAGAGGGAAGTTATGACTTACTAGTTGCAGATTCAGAGTACATCAGTACATCAGGTCAAATACATTATGGTGTATAATCATAAATAGAGATAATACTTAATTGATCCCATGCCTGGTGAAATTAACAAACTCCCTGGCAATATATTGAATTAAGCCCCATACCAGCTGCAACATTAAAATAACATGAATACATAATTACCCTCATAATGAAACATCATTCTGAAATGACATATTCTGCATACGAATACTTTTGATACCTGGTCACTCGAGCCTTGTTGGAGATGGCCCCGCGCCCCTTGGCCCCGCCACTCCGGGTGAAGCTGGCCGACCGGTGGCGCGCGTCCCTGCGGGTGGGAGAGGGACTCGACACCCGGAGCTGGTAGGCAGGAGGGGCCGCCAGGACGCCCTCGAAATGCCGGCGGTATGAAGACATCCTTTCTGGACTGCGGCTCATGGTGACGCTCCTGTAACTTCTGCAACTTCAACTGGACACTGGAGGGGAAATGGTCAGTCACATATTCTAGTCCGCGGCGGGGTCTTTATAGACTCCCATCAGCCCTGCCCTCAACATTACAGAGGAATGTTGTACCTTCCCAACCCAAGGGTGAATGATGCCACAAACATCTATCATCGAAACGTCAATTAACTTATTATAGGCGGTTGAAAGAATCTTAATTGTATAATGATGACGTGATGTGTTGACTCATCTGCATAGGAATGCAATCGGATCATTTTTAATTTAATTATATTATATATTTATTTTATTTATATATGTGTATGGAAATCTTTTGACGTTATAACGGCGGAACGGAAATGTCCGGAACCAATGTATTGAGTTCGCTGTCCTTCCCCGGGACGTTTTGTGATGTCACTCCAGCGTCTACTTGGCGTAACTACTTTACCTGTGTTGTCCGGTTCTTTGTAGGCAATTTATATCTATAAAACAAGTGTCCTCCTCTACCTCATCTTCATCGAAATGGCGGGAAACTTCTGGCAGAGTTCTCACTAGTAAGTTTGTATTAAAATGTGACGTGTTACGTCTTAATTTCGTAAAGCAGCGTTTGTGTTGTGAGGCCTAGCGTTAGCTGTGCGGCTACGCTAACGGCTTCTTCCGAACTGTTGCTTCGATATAAAATAATTTGAATAAAGGCAGAGAGAAAATAAAGACAGGAGCTGTTTTACGAGCTTAATAAGCTGCTAACTTTCTTTTATTTGTGTTAATTCTTTGCAATATTGGAGGCTAACAGTCGTGTGTGTTGATACTATTGTGCTACCCGCTAGCTTGGTTGATGACAGCTTCGATACCCGACGTAACTATGGTTGTGTTGAGCTAATATATTTTTTATTTAATTCGTAAAAGTCTGCAGTGGGTTCTGGACAAGCAGGACCTGATGAAAGAGCGCCAGAAGGATCTGAAGTTTCTCTCGGAAGAGGAGTACTGGAAGCTGCAGATTTTCTTTGCAAATGGTATTAAAACATCCTTTTCCTCAAACCAACGAGTATTGTTAACTAGATAATGAAGGGTTTTTTTTACATGAAGTTATTTAGTGTGTAATTCCGTGTTTTCAGTGATCCAGGCTTTGGGGGAACACCTGAAGCTGCGGCAGCAGGTCATTGCTACGGCAACTGTTTACTTCAAACGCTTCTACGCCAGGTATATCCTGTGGTATTAGAATACTTTGCTTGTAGTAATGTGTTTTTTTTTCTGTGACTAAATCCTACTTGTGCAAAGCTGATACATATTTATCTCCTCTTGTTTATTCAGGTATTCCCTGAAAAGTATAGACCCGGTGCTAATGGCTCCTACCTGTGTTTTCCTGGCTTCCAAAGTTGAGGTATGGCATTTTCTGTGTAGTCATTAAGACAAGGATTTCACACGAGTTAAACTTGTAGCTTCTGTTGTATTTGTACTCCGTCCTTCTGTCCTGAGCTCGTACTTTTTTTTTGTTCTTTCAGGAATTTGGAGTTGTGTCCAATACCCGGCTAATCTCTGCAGCAACATCTGTGTGTAAGTCGCCACGTTGACTAACATTTCCTATTCTGAAAATAGAACAAATCTCCCAGAATGTTTGCTTCTCCAGTCGAGACGGTGTGATTGTGTTTTGCTTTTCTCAAACAGTGAAAACAAGATTTTCTTACGCCTTTCCAAAGGAGTTCCCCTACAGAATGAATCATGTAAGTAACATGTCTATATAACAGTTCACATTTTAGTCATGTGGATACTGTTATCCAGAGTGACTTACACTAAATGTAATATACTTACTAGCTAAAGTTTAATGTGTTCATGCAAAGACAGAGCAAATCAATGGATATAATTCACCATTTTAAACCACGCAGATTACTACATGCTGGTGGATCAGCTAAGCTATGAATCAACCTGATTGTTTTCCTGCTTCCTCTGCTAAGTTATTTATGCACTGCCTTGCTACATTACAACATACCGAGAGCCCCTTACACTGTATCACAGTGTTGCCATGTCGGTTTGCATCAATACGCGAGATTCCACAGCTAATGTTCGCAAACCTCCGATGAAAATGTTTGTGCTGTGGGAGACGGCTACCCCCGCATGCGTTCCTTCTGCGCAGCATTTCTCACCGCGGTGTCCACCGTCGGTGTTTCATTTAATCAGCATCTCGACCCGGTTACCAGGACGTCACCGGGGATGTTCCTGACACGCCGCCTGTCTGAAAGCTGTGTAAACTATTATTTATAGTGAGCCACCGCGGAGCGATAAGGAGAGGGAGTGGTTCACACAGCAGGGAGTGAGTTAGCGGGCTGCTGCAACTCCGACATATAATTTCTCACATCCAACCTGCAGACAGAGTAACAGTGATTTAGACAAACGGGTGCAATACGACAATAATAGCAGTAGTATTGTTGAGGCTAATAAAAAAAGCATAATTTGTGAATGAGGAATGTTGTTCACAAGTGTAAAATGTAAACTTAAAAATATATATTCAAACGCAAACTATGTATTTTGGAGGATAATCAGTAAATATTTGAACTGAGTATAATTGAATCACTATGAATGAAACGTAATAAACTACCCAAGGACTACAATTTTCATTTTGTAAGTAAGTAGGTTTACAACAAGACCGTAGCCTCCAACACAAACATGATATTTTGCTGGCGTATAGTTTTTTCTATGGAGAATGTTGAATTGTTAAAGCCTCTGCCTCGAGTTGTATGAGTAAACATTATAACAAATCTGTTTAAATCTATACTCTACATCAATGTTTTCCTCAAGGCCTACTTCTAATTGGTGGATTTCTCTGATTTTCATATTGTTTATCTATTAAATAGGGTTTTGGTTCTATCTTTGCTCTGGAATTGTAAGAAGAATTAGTTTAAATGAGAGAAGAGTTTCATTGTTGGACAAGCTATTAGAAGGTAGAATGCCTTTTTTTCTGCCTATTTTCTGACATATTGAAGGCAAAGGATAAAAGAGTGAGCAGATGTGCCAAATATAAAATGGTATCACATAATCATAAGTGAATAATGTTTTAACTAACTGAATCCTATGAATTTCCCATGATTTCACTATGAAGAAGGTGTTATTTGTATTAAGGTTCAGTTTAACTGGTCTGATATGTTAAATACATGTATTTTTAATCTGTTTACAGATATTAGAATGTGAATTCTACCTTCTGGAGCTGATGGTGAGTACTTTGTGTCATTGCTATTTCACTGTAGGCTGCGTTTTGCTGGAGTAGATGCTTTGCTGCATGTCTTAAAGCTGAAATCTGTTTTTCAGGACTGCTGCCTGATCGTGTACCACCCCTACAGGCCGCTGTTGCAGTACGTGCAGGATATGGGACAGGAAGACATGCTGCTGCCTCTGGCCTGGTACGGTCTGTTTATAGTCGTCTGACATCCTTAAATACGATATTTAGCTGTTGCTGTTGGACTCACTCAGTGTCTGCTGTTATCTGTCTGAACCAGGCGGATAGTGAATGACACGTACAGGACGGATCTGTGTCTGCTCTACCCTCCCTTCATGATTGCCTTGGGTAAGATGTTTCCCCATGCATTTCTCATTGCTGCTGTTTAACGTGGTTACGAGCTCAAAACGAGATCTAGACGTAACGTGATCCTCTCAATCCTCCCACAGCCTGTCTGCATGTCGCCTGTGTGGTTCAGCAGAAAGACGCCCGGCAGTGGTTTGCTGAGCTTTCTGTCGACATGGACAAAGTAGGAACAGTTGCATTCTCCCAGTCTTCTTTTTGGTAACACTTTAGATTAGGGAACACATATTAACCATGAACTACTTTCTTATTAGCTTATTCTTATTAAGTGGTTTACAACAACTTCCTAACTCACTATCAATAAGCAGTGATTAGGAACTCACTCTCATTAGTTGTAGTAGTTGCAGAATAATGATCATGCAGAATAAGGCATTAGTAAGTGATTTATAATGGCTTAAAAACAGCCAATATGCTACTAATATGTATGCTAATAAGAAACTACTTCATGGTTAATGTGTTCCCTAATCTGAAGTGTTTTGGTGTTGTAGCTGTATATTAAACAACCTAAACAAACTAAACAACCTTCATGTATATTATTATACATATTTTAACATCAGGAAACGTATATATGTTGAAGTCTAGCAACGTGTGTCTATGACTGATTGATTCACTGTTGAATTCATGTAATTGGGGGATTATTCCGGAGGTGACCCCGATCACTGTATCTCTAGGAATCTCCTGTTTGAGAATGAAAGCTATTTATTATAAAGATTATTATTTTAGAGAGCATGCCTTTGTGTGTCATATTATTTTGATGCACTGATATTTTATAAAGATATGTAAGATTTTTTTAATATCATCATAAATGGACTTGGCTGCTTTGAACATACAATATATTCAGGGAGAGAACCGTATTTTACTTTTTGACTTTGTTTGTATTGAACAGCTGTGGACCCACATATAATAACTTAAGTTATGTTTGTTTTCTGTCAAGATCCTGGAGATTATACGTGTCATCCTGAAGCTCTATGACCAGTGGAAAAACTTTGATGACAGAAAAGAGATCGCTGCAGTGCTGAACAAAATGCCTAAACCCAAACCTCCTCCCAATAGGTAAATCTGACTCTGTTCTATGAATAATAAACATCTCATTGTTAAAATAAATCAGTAGGCTTCCTCTCAATGAACTGTATGTAATTATAACTTATATTTGTCTACAGTGACGGTGACCAGAGCTCCAATGGGAACCAAGGCAACTCCTACAGCCAATCCTAGCGTGGCGTCTGTTTCCGTGGGAATCCATAATGCTGACGTGAGGGGAGGATCTTTTTTTTTTTTTTTTTTTTTTTCACAAAGCACAACCTTTGTGACGTCAGCTGAAAGGAAATTCAGCCAACCAAGAAAACTCCCAACAAAACTCTTGAGAGCCACGTTGTCATTTTTCCCTTCTCTGATCATCGTGGGGTTCCGGATTGAGTGAGCAGCCACTGAAACGTCTCCGTGAGGCTCTGCACTCTGCTCCAGACTTGAAATGCACTCAAAACTGAGGAAGGTGAGGGAGGGAGCTGGGGATGTGCAGGGGGGGGGGGGGGGGGGGACACACTGATAGAACAGATGTGATTGTTCAGAAGAAACCTGCTTTAATGTCATTGTGATGATCCTGACATCCTTGAACAGCCGGGGAGGGAGTCCTTTAATGTGGCCCTCCGAGGGATTCAAGAAAACTTGATCATTAGTTGTGTGTGTGTGTGTGTGTGTGTGTGTGTGTGTGTGTGTGTGTGTGTGTGTGTGTGTGTGTGTGTGTGTGTGTGTGTGTGTGTGTGTGTGTGTGTGTGTGTGTGTGTGTGTGTGTGTGTGTGTGTGTGTGTGTGTGTGTGTGTGTGTGTGTGTGTGTGTGTGTGTGTGTGTGTGTGTGTGTGTGTGTGTGTGTGTGTGTGTGTGTGTGTGTGTGGTTACGATGAGTGGTCAATCTGGCTGGGTTTTCATTCCTCAGGGACTTTAGCAGTCTTCTCTGTAAAATGATTTGATCCTGTGTGGATCCTACTTGATATGACCCTGTGCAGCTGTGATGTGATTGGATCCCCCAAACCCCTTGATCATACGACAGGAAAAATCCCAGAAGAGGCTCCCCGTTTATGGTCGAAATCCTTTGAATACAATGATGTACTATTTTGAATCTTTACAGCTACACCACCTTCATTCCTTCCCTCTTCCATTTTTGTAAATAGCTTTGTAATTCTATTCATGTTATCTTTCATATTTGGGCTCAATTAAGGAAACCTAAATGGAAATCGTGAGCTGATTTAGTTTTGTGCTTCAGAGAAAAGGGCCCCGTTTTGTTTCACTGTCGTCATTCTGTTTGTCTATCTTCATTTTACTGCGATTACTGTTTCGTTAATTCTGCTTTGGTTGTAGAATAATTTTGTGTTTTTGAAAAACTTTTGTTTTTAATTTTCAAGAAAGGTGTTTTTTTTTTTTTTTAAACTAAATGCAAATTACAATCGTTCTAGATTTGTCTGCAAACCTTTGGTTGTACATTCTTATTTCCAATCCACCATCTGACATCTATTTAATCACTGAATTGTGACAATATATGTGTGTAGATGTCTCCTATATTTTTGTGATATAATAGCTGTGTGTGGCTGTACTCAAAACAAGGTGCTCGAAAGCCTTACAAAATGAAAGCTGCTGGTTAGAGAGAACGTTGTTCATACAAGCACACCGTCAACTGTAAAAATGCTTTTTAGTGCTGGATGTCGTTGCATTTTTGGATGCTACGTTAACTCTTTTTCTTGGTGGCTTCCTGAATATCTAATTTTCTCACCATAGGGGAAACCTACGTCAAAAGGTACAAAAAACGTCACTTCCTCACACGGAGTGAAAGAGACGAGTGAAGCCACTTGGATGCAACCTCGTTCTGCTCTGCTGTCCGGTGTTTTCCTCCCCTTTAATGGGCTCCACCATTTCCATGAGTGTGCACATGAATGGTTGTGAAAATGCAAAGGGCCTCACTCTGCCTAAATAGTCTGGTGAAAACACATTGCCCTAATCTGTTTTATTACTTGAAATTCTCTGTTTATCATTATGGAGGATCATTTATGATAATAAAAATGTATGGTGTGCATAACAAAGCAGTTCAGTGCTGTTATTCAATCTGGACTTTGGGGAATCTTGTTACAAACGTCATGCTCAGTCCCCTTGCCCCACTTCAATGTCACGTCAGCGCCGTGGTAGGATCCCGTGTTGCAGAGAGAAATACTAAGTAATACGTTACATATTGGTGTTTTCACTGGAGTTAAACATGTATCTCCTGTTTGCGGTTGAGAAAATGTAAGTTAATCCACAGAATAGCATTAGAGGATGTGTTTACTTGTAGTTGTCTCTACTAGGTGGTGCCATGGGGCAAGCGGTCCCCGTGACGTCAATATGGCTCCGTGAAGCCAGCGGATAACACGTAACTGTAAGCTGGAGCATTTCCCCTTCAAAATAAAAGCAGAACGTTCAGATTTGTTTGAATAGTTAAACTGTAGTGAGACTGGTAGGTCGTATTCATGGTAGACAGTTTCACATGTTACATGTTGCTACAGCAACATGGGTGTAAATACAGTTAAATTACATATTTAGAACGATTGTGGCACAGCAAAGGGATGATGGATAACGTTGACCTTTTTCTGACATTGAAGCTGTAGAGGCGTGGTTGATTGTTTTTTTTCTTCTGGGCTTTATTGCTATTTTCAAATAGTGTACATATTATTTTGTTTTTAATGTAATACTCTTTTGCTTTGTTCATAGCTCGGCCAAAAAGAGTTATTTGTTTATCATTTTGTTGTTGTATGCCATGCATTTTACTCACAAAAATATTTTCTTGCTGGTTTTGATACATGTGTTATACAGTGAATGTAGTATCATGGTCCTGTTGTCTCTTTCTCTGAAGTTTTGCATTTTGTTAGACTCACTGAAACGTCTTACTATCTGTAACTGTAGTCAGATGTGTGTCTCCTGCGGTGCCGAGTCCAGGGTGAATTGACCTGGTAAGTAAAGCCCTAACATACCAACCATGTTAAAAACACATGGTATGCAGGAAGGAAGCTGTATTTACATTTTTGTGTATGTTTTCTTTGGCGTTTTTGAATTAGGCATACACCTGGATAGATTGTTGCCACTAATCAACCTTTACTTTGAAATGTAACCGGAAGCGGTGTTTATTTGTCTGACTTTGTGGTGGTGATAGGAGGGAGGCTACAGCCAGCGAGCTCCGAGCGGGCTGCGGAGGATGTCGACCCCGCTGCGGGGACAAGCTCCGGGCGGGACGCTCCTCGCCCAGTCGCCCGGCACCCGCCGGCCTCTGCGCCCACGAAGCCCCCGCCGATGAAGCCTCGAGCTGGCCGAGTGAGGCGGAAAGTGGCCGGAGACGGACAGCATGTACTGGCGCGTCGGCTTTGCCTGGACGCGGTCGTGTGTGGTTGATCTTGGCCAGAACCAGAGCTTCTTCACCGGCCTGCTGGGCGCCGATGAGCAGCTCTCGTTTTATGGGTGCATCGTCGCCTACCCACTGCAGGACTACGGCGGGATAATGTCAGCTTTGGGCTCGGACTCGTGGTGGCGGAAGACGCTGTATTTGACTGGAGGGGCTCTGCTCGCTGCCGCCGCTTATTTGCTGCACGAATTGCTTTCCATCAGGTACCAACAACACGGAGAGGCTGTCAGAGGAGTCGCTGCAGGAGCTGCTCAGGCTGCTCAGGCCAGATCAGTCTGAAAACACACTGCTGGTTTTAGTCTGTTCACATTTTCACCCCAAATCGCTGAGGTCGGCTGCGTTTTCTCTGGGATTTGATATTAGTGGATCTTGTCGGGCTGGGCGGGGTGAGAGCGGAGACGGTGGGGGAATAAGGAATCGTGAGTGGGTGGATTGTGATGTAACTGAACCCTCCACCACCCCCCAACTCACACACAAACACACACACACAAAGGCATTAGGACATTTACATCTTTATTGGCTTTTATTTTGAGGATTAATGCCAACAGAGACCACACTGTAAAGGTCGTGGTTTATTTATTTTAACATGATAATGGCTAATAAAGAGAGGTTGTAGTTTGTAGGCCTATCCCAAACAGCTCTCTTGTCATTTGACATTTTAGACGACGGGTCACATCCATTTCTCCGTTTCTCAAGGACGAAATGACAGGAAGCTTACTGGTTCAGCTGGTGTTTGCTTTATTGTAATAACGCCTCCCCCACCGCCTTTCACCTCTACACACACACACACGTCCCGGTGTTTGGTTTCAGTAAAAACACTGCGGTTATGTCAAAACCTTCAATGCAAACGGTCTGACGCCCCAAAAGAGAAGTCATACATCACTGACAAGCCTCTTTAGGAATATACAAATGATGTTCTGGTGAAGTTCTTATAGCTGACAGAGTGACATTCTGCTGTGTACCCGCCATAGCTGTCATCAATGCGGGGTCGATGTTTATACGGTGATAGAGGTTGTTTGTTGTCCCGTTAAATAGCCACCTTTCGGGGCATGTTTCCTCCCCAAGAGCGGTTGTTTTGGTTCCGGCTGACGTCAAATGTTCCAGCATTGTCCCCGGCTGTGTGCTATGCTGCATTGTAGGGAACCTTCATTCGATTACTGCACCGAAACCCGCCTGCCTCAGAGCGAGCGGGCATTTCAGCACCACTCTGAGATAGACAGCTCCTCGACTCTCAGGCTTGGTTTTCCACGTTTCAGCACTTCGCGCCGCGGACAGCTCCGTTTAATTCTCACGGGGCCTTGCTGCCCTTGCCCGTGCAATAGCCTCAGCGGCGTCCGTGTGAATGCACCAGCATCGTTCACAAGGGCACCATTACTTTGACATTGTAGCTTCCCCCCCTCCGCTTGGCTGGTATTAAAGGCCCAGGGCTGACAGTCACTCAGGGCCAGTTAAAGGACCCTGGTTGCAGATCATTGGATTTATTCAATTATTTGACACACACACACACACACACACACACACACACACACACACACACACACACACACACACACACACGTATCTTACCACACTGAGGTTAGCTACTCTGGATACAGGGGGAAACAGCTAGCCGGCCTCGCCAAGAAATAGTCTGACTCTCATTTACAGTTGGAGTTTTGCAAAAAAAAAAAAAAAAAAGAGTGCGATGTTATTTGTTAATTTGTCAGCTTTGTGGTGCTGGTAGACAGATTTTGTTACCAGTAGAGAGAGGTTCCAGTTTTAAGGTTCATCTAAACTAACGGGCAGCTGGCTTTAGCGTTACAATTAGCTAATGACAGATGTGAGTGGTATCAGTCCTCTGAGGTTAATTGTGAAACGTGTAAATCCCCAAATATTTAGCTGTTCTTTTCAGTCCACTACAACCAGTACAAAGGGAGTCAAACTGAATTTGTGTTAGTTTGTAATATAAATGGAAATAACGAAGCTCTTAAAACTGGATTCTCCCTAAAATCCCCTCTACAAGACAGAACCACAACATAAATGATTCAATAATGATGGACTTGCTTACGTTAGTATTATGTGCTCCTGGGTGTTTTGGGCCCCTTCTGGTCTGTGGCATAAAGGGTTGTCTGGGTTGCCAGGTTGGTTATCCAGGCTAGCTTAAATTTAGCCATGGCTGGAGGTGAAATTATTAGGCAAATGATAACTTGATGGACAGAACATTAATCCTCAACGATAACTGATTAAGTCATTTTCATGCAGATTCAGTGGCTACAGCTTCCACTTCTAGTCTCCGTAAGAGCAAACTGAATATATTTGTTGTTTCTTCAAGCCTCTCCATCTGCATGATCTGCAGCTATTATCATTCGATTATATCCACTGCTGCTCTTAGTTGTAGTTCTATGTATTTCTATTATTGATACGGCTATGATTATCCTATTATATTTACGGCCACTATTAATACTTTTGTTAGACTGCTACTATCATTATAGCTGATGTGCTATTATTGTTTTTGCTGTCTCTCTGTCTTTAAATACAACCGGCTGATGCAGCCCACTAAAGGTTTCTACCGTTAAAGGGGAGGTTTTTCTTGCCACTGTCCCCCGGTTCTTCCTCATGAGGAAACGTTGGGTGCCTGTATGTTATAGGGCACGGTCCAGATCTGCTCATCACGAAGAGTCTGTTATGAATTGATTCTACATAAATTACTTGAATTGAAGTGAGCTCTGTCATTCTGTCCCCCACACAGAAAGGAGGAAGAGCTGGACTCTAAAAATGCTATCATACTCCATCAGTTCTCCAGGCCCAAAACTGGCGTCCCATCCCTGTCCCCTTTCTGCCTTAAGATGGAGACCTACCTCCGTATGGTTGACCTGCCCTACCAGGTACAGCTGTGGTTTTATGTCTGCTCCATCTGTTTGTCTTTTGTTCTCCTAAGATGACTTTCTGTGTGAGTGTCAGGATTCCTCTTAGTTTAAACCCCCTTTTTCTTGCAGAACTACTTTGATGGGAAGCTTTCACCACAAGGAAAGATGCCGTGGATCGAATACAACCAGGAGCAGGTGTGTGGTACCGAGTTCATCATCGACTTCCTGGAGGAGAGGCTGGGCGCGAGCCTCAACAAGAGCTTGACACCACAGGAGATGGCCGTGTCTCGCGCCATCACCAAAATGGTGGAGGAGCATTTCTACTGGTGAGGGGCCAGTGTAGTTTCCTTATAAGAAGCAGGAGTGGATATTTCTTTTCAAATTGATTCTTAAAACACATTTCTTTTTGTTAAATCTCATCTCATCTGATACTTTCTTTTTTAAATTTTAATCTAGCAGTACTTGAATATCCGTGAGATGTGTGTAGGTGTCTGTACAAATCCACACGTGGGTTTGTGTTGCAGGACAATAGCTTACTGTCAGTGGGTGGACAACCTGGAGGAGACCCAGAAGATGTTGTCGGTGAGCGGGCCACTGAGCGACCTGCTCAAGTGGATCCTGAGTCACCTGACCGGCGGGATCGTGAAGAGGGAGATGTATGGACACGGGATTGGGCGGTTCTCCGAGGACGAGGTTTACACCCTGATGGAGAAGGACATGCGTACCCTGGCTACTCTACTTGGTGAGAAATCTAAACATCATTTTTTGTCTTGTCGTTTGGAAGATTCATATCTATTATAATATATTTGTGGGAGGTTTTATGAACAACTTGGAGATGATTGTGTTGAGAAGATCAAAATAACCCAGTCGTTTACAATGTACAAGCCTTTAGTACACCACAATTAGTTTCCCTTCGCATTAATTTTCTAAAGTTAACTAGTCACTAGTTGTGTCACCTCTTGTTCACATAGTTTAGTCTGAAAGCAAAGTAACAGCTTTGTTATCAAAGTAGGACCATCGCAGTGGCTTTTCAATGTTTGCCATGAGAACTATAACAGGTTTGTACTTGTCGACAAATGGCACAATACTGACCTCCTGTGGTGGAAAGTCGGAATTGCAGGTTGAAATCGATGAATAACCTCTGGCAGTTTATAAGAGAGACAGATCTCAGAGCTGTGGTGGGATTGTTGTTCCATCACAAATGGTACTTAAAGGCATAAATCGACCTATAATGTCCTTTACGTTTCGGCCAGAAGTGATTGATGAATGGACAGCAGTGGACTATTATTAAGTATTACGATTTATTGAATTAAAAATCCGAATTAAAAAACTAAATAATAATAATTAAAATCATGAATTCAAAATCTGTCAC
The DNA here is from genome assembly GCF_963514095.1 of Eutrigla gurnardus. Classification (NCBI taxonomy): domain Eukaryota; kingdom Metazoa; phylum Chordata; class Actinopteri; order Perciformes; family Triglidae; genus Eutrigla; species Eutrigla gurnardus. The sequence continues at coordinate 6,309,704 of NC_139927.1, forward strand.
GTAAAAGTGTGCAGTCATCAAGAAATTGTACTTAAAATGTAAAAGTACTCCCTCTACAGCCAAATGGGCTCTTAATTTATGTCATAATGATGTATTATAATAAAAGATTACTATCGTTGATGCAGTAACATGTACATTTTAATACATACAACTAATTCTACAGATTGTTATACTGATGGGTGGTTTATTTAACTGTATATCAAATGCAGTGTATTTTAAATGCTCGTTACATGTTATTAAATCATCATCTGCAAAGTATCTAATGACTGAAAGTCAATAAATGTAGTGAAGTCAAAACTACAATATTCCCTCTAAAATGTAGTGGATTAGAAGTAGAAAGTTGCATTACATTAAAACACTCAAGTAAAGTACAAGTAGGCCTACCTCAACATGAGGTACTAGTAAATGTACTTTCCACCACTAACCAAGCCAGCTCCCTGTTTCCAACATAATTAATATTATAAATCTAAATCCCGGCAAGAAAGCGAATAAGCACATTTCCTCCAAACTATTCCTTTAAAAGAACGTCTACACACGGATTGCTTTTGTGTACTTTTATTGACATATTTTACTTTTCTGTGTGCTGTCTCAGGTGACAAGAAGTATCTCATGGGCTCCAAGCTTTCAGCAGTAGATGCGGCAGTGTTCAGTCACCTGGCCCCCGCCATGTGGACGCTACCAGGAACACGGCCGGAGCAGCTGATCAAAGGTGAGTTCACCAAAATATCTCTATTTTTATAGAATATGTAGTATTTTATTTTTTATTTCTGTATAAAGTGAACCATTTTCTTCCTGAACTCATTTTGAGTGTACACACTCAGTCGGGTATTCAATGGCAATATTACAGGAGAAACCACATATTCATATTTGTAAATACATATTTTGCAATTTGAATAATAACTTGCCATGCAAAATATTATGCAGTTTGCTGCAGCAGAATGCGATATGAGCCGTGGACAGACAGAGGATGCACGCACACTCACTCACAGACGCATATAAACGCATGGTGGAGATTATGAGAATTCAAATTTAAGGAACAGATATCATTTTAATAATAACTTTTTAGTAAAAAAATAACAATGTGCGTGGCTGTATTAGTTAAGTTTGATACAGTATCCAAGAAAAAAAAAACCTCAACACAATGTAACCCTTAAAGACCCTCATTTAAAACACACACTTAGCTCATCGCAGAGCGATTTGTAAGCAAATGACCTTAATGCGCCACAAATCTCCTCTAATCACCCGTGTCCCCCCCCCTCGTGTTCACACATTCCTGATAATGTAATTTTAGGCTTCATCCTGCCATTCCTCAACTGAGGCACTGAGAGGCTCTGAACATTATCTACAGGATGTCCTCTGCCTCTAACATGCCTGGATCGAATGTCCCAGACATGCGTGATTGGGTTTAGGTCAGGAGACCTCGCCGGCCGGTCCATCACGGAGATAGCGTCGTCCTCAAGGAAGGTCATGGACACCCGGATGTGTGGGGACAGGCATTAAGTCAATCTCCAAGGATCAAGCTGTACTGAGAGGAGATAACGGCCTTGTCTAGGTGTCATACACAAACGACCTTGACCTCTTCTCCTGCTTGTACTGTACGGTCATTTCTCCAGAATAGTCAGACCACGCATAAATAATAATCTGATCTCATCAGAATATGTCTATTTTATTCTTTCTCCCTTTTTAATCATAATGTGTCCTCTAAGTAGTTATTGAGCCCCCAGTTTGGAAAACTCTGGACTAAGAACTCATGTTAGTGAGACCTACAATTTATGATTATTTATTGTTTTAATCTCCAAAAAAATCACAATTTCCATGAAAAAAAACATGTTTTTTTTCCAATCGGGGCTTGAAGTTGATTCATTAACCATCACAATTCTCAGGTCAAAACCATCGTGAATAACCACATAATTTCAGCTCTAATGTTAGCCGAGTTTAATCAACATCACATGTTCACTCTGCTGTCTCTCCTCCAGGTGAGCTCATCAACCTGGCCATGTACTGCGAGCGCATCCGCCGGCGATTCTGGCCCGAGTGGTTCGTGGACCTGGAGGACTTCTGCTACAGCGACACCGACGAGGGCAACGACTCGCCCTCCAAACTGCCCGACCTGGGCCTCTACTCCCGCACGGACACTTTCCAGGACGATACGCACCCGTCGCCCACTTCGCACACTCACACACCAAAGGACCCTCCGTCGCCCGACAGCGACCCCACAGGCCACTCGCTGTACGACTCGGACATGGACACGGAGTGCTCTGAAATGGACCAGCTCAAGTGTTGACACGACGTCCTCGCAGAGTAAACGACACATAAACGCACACCAACGGGAGGGAGCCGCATCCCACCTGTACACGGGGGTCCCCCCCCTACCTCTTTAAGCGGGAAATACCTGGGGAGGACTGTTGGTGTCTCACTGCAGTGGAGACGTCGAGGTCCAACATGCACACGGATGTGGAGGAATGATGGCAACTTGAGAAAAGAGAGGCAAGATTCAAGACCAGGAGTAAATGACGCCGCTGCTGAGAAACTCCTCCACGTGGTCGACATCATCGTCACGTCGCCCTGCGTGTGTGTGTGTGTCTGCGTGTGTGTGTGTGCGTGACCCCCGTCACCCCTCGTAGCAACTTGCACCGCCCAGCCTTTGTGTGTGTCTGTGACGAACTGAACCCTCAACGCCTTGTATTGATGTGACATCGACACGTAGGGAACTGTGCAGGGATTCATGTGAATGAAGTGTAAATATATAAATGGATCAGATTTATGAAATAGAATATTTGCTTATATATAAATAGCATAGATAACCTGCACACATAGAATCATCCCCGTCTGTCATATAGTGTAAATACCGTAGGTGTTTCTTGGATATGGACTCCGATCGTCTTGTGGTAGTCTTCATAAATACCCCGCTCTGCTGGTCTAGGATCAGTATGAGGAGCCCGCTGACCTCCTGTACTGCATGTATCTGTCTACACAACTGGGATAGTGCAGTAAAAGTTCATAGAAGACAACGGAGAGTAAACTGCAGTCTGCCATAAGCGCTTCTTAACGCCCAACCCCCCCCAAAAAAACCCACGTTAGAAGCATAATGTGTCCACATACATTGTCAGGTGCCTGTTTTGTTTGGATTGTCACTGAGGACGGTAGCTTTATGTTAAAATGGACATTCACGCATTGAGAGCGAGTCAAACAATCATGTAGAAATATATATATCTCTATATATATATATATATATAGATATATATAGTCTGAATGAAAGAGCATGGCTGGTACGTGCCAATGACCCTCCCTTTACACTTCACAAAGATAATCTTCATCTCTTAGCTGGCTTATTCTTTAAATATGATAATGCATCTTGTTTGTTGGTGCCTTGTTGCCAATTCATCCTGAAAAAGGCCTTTTTTTAAGTTTAAGTAAAGAATCAAGATGATGATGAGTTACGTCCGGTGTGTGATGGTTCAGTGCTGGTTTTATGTGTGTTTGTCACTCAGCAAATGCACATACATGTAGTGTGTTAAGGCTATAATGTGGATGGACGAGTCACACTCTGAGATGGCAGATATAATGTTCCTTTTATGTGTTTCAAAAATAGTAATGGCCAAAATATTGTTCGCAGATTTTTTTTTATCTAGTTGGACTCTCCTCGTGAGGATGCTGCACAAATATTTAATTTATAATTAAAGGAAAACTAGCATTAAGTAAGTCATTATGACTGCGGAGTTTTATGACAGTAACACTATGATGTCAATGATGTCAGCAGCATGAACATATATATAGTGATAGCATTTCCCTCCATGTGGCTGCAAATGAAAACAAATTAACTAAAAATATTTTATTTGGTGTCTTAAACCACATATTCTTGCCTTTAAAGCGTGTTTATTTATATCAGTGCCAGCGTATTACTTATGTTTTTATACGTCATGTTATTTCACCGTGTATTTATTTCACAGAGTTTATTTTTTATTGATTTTAACGGTGAATGTGCTTGAATTTAAGAAACAATAATAATTATTTTGCACTCTTCTTCTTCTTCTGTTTACACTCAGTTCTCCTTCTATGGCTGAGACTCTATCGAGTGGATTGATCTGTGTATGAGTGCAATACTGTAGATTCTCTGACTCCCATTGAACGAACTGCTGTTTTCACATTGCCGGTCATTGCTGTAATTGCATGCATGTCCATGTGTTGAGATGTCATGTGGTAAATGTTATATTCATATCATAATATCGATGTCATTGTGTTAAATATATTAAAGTCCCTCATCCGCTGCAAATTCTACCATCAGACGTAGAAAACTTTACTCCGCAGAGCTGAAACTATAAAAAAGACTATAAGAATATTGAGGTGAAATACCAAACTGACAGCTAGAGCTCAGATCAGCATGGCGAGGTCAGCCATCCTGCTGGTCAACTGCTCATCAGTGTCCCTCGTAACTTCATCTGTCTCAGTCTTCCTCAGCAGTTAGAGGTCAAGGGTCGGGGTTCAGCCCCGCAGTGTGATTTCTGCTTGTAGACCGTAGAAGCCATAATGTCTAGCGGTGTTTGTGTCTGTGCTGAAACACTTGTGAAATCTTGTCAAACTGTAAATAAGATAGCCGGGGGAGGGGAGTCAAATTAATATGCGAACATGATCTTAAAGAAATCACTCTGTACTTTAAAATGATTCTTATGAATGTATCATAGCTAGAGATAAAAAGCTGTATGAAAATGGATTCCTCATAATATTTCATTAAATATAGCTGTGGTATTTTCCTCTTGTTTTGCTTCAGTTATTGCGTTTATTGATGAAATGTGCATGAAAAGTTGTATGAGCATGTTTTTCCGAGCGCTAATTTAACAATCCCAAATATAAACGCCAATTTTTCTTTAAACACTTCTTTTTTTTCAACATTCTATAAAATTACATATTTTGGGAAAGTTTCTCATCATAGTTTCTCTTTTTTGGGGAAAGTATCTCTTTTTGGTGGAAGTTAATCTTTTTTGGAGAACATTTCTCTTTTTTTTGGAAAAGTTTTGCATGAAAGTTTCTATTTTTTGAGAAAGTTTATCATTTAGGTAACGTTATTCATTCATCTTTTGGAAAAGTGTCTCATAATTTTTTTAATTATATATTTTTTAATTATATTAACATTTTATTTGAAAAGTTTCTCATATTTTTTTAATTATAATTAATTATAATTTTTTCATGATTTCAGATTTTCATGAAAGTTTCTCTTTTAAGGGAAAGTATCTAATTTTTGTGGAAAAGTTTCTCAACAAATGTTTTACTTTTATGGAAAAGTATATTTTGGGAAAGTTTCTCATGAACATTTCTCTTTTTGGGTGAAAGTTTCTCATGAAAGTTTCTCTTTTTCACTGAAATTTTCTTATAATTTTGGGAATGTTTTTATTAAAGTTTCTCATGAAAGTTTCTCTTTTTCGGGGAAAGTTTCTCATGAAAGTTTCTCTTTTTTGGGAAAGTTTCTCATAAAAGTTTCTTTTTTTCGGGGAATTTTTTTTATAATTTTGGGAAATTTTTTATTAAAGGAGTCATCACCTGGTTTTATACGTATCCAGCCCCCCTTGGATCGCTTTGGATCAATTCGTAAAACTTATTAGAAAAAAAAAAAAAAATTTTAATCAAACATTGAGCTTGTTCTGACCCTTTTTCGTACCGCGATTTTATCACGCGAGATTACGCGCGAGGTTTTGACTGGTCCGGATGTGCATTGTATAATATGTAATGAGGCGCGCGTTGATTCGCCGCAGGAAGGACAGAGCCGGGGGGGCTTGCCTGCATGCAGACTCCAAAACATAATGGCGGCGCTTCGGCGATTTCAGGTAGCGGACGGGGCGGGGTTGGGTGGTGAAAGAGGGGTGGGCTTATGCAAGTAGCCGCCACGGTGACGTCACCGAAGGCGCAGAATCAAAATCTCGTGCTTTAGGAATGCACACCCTTGTGTGCTATTCCTGTTCGGAAAAAGAGCAGAAGCGAAAAAACGGCGCCACTTTCAAACTCCAGCCTTTCAGGCAAGTTTCAACTGAGGTCAAACACAGATATGCATGTTTTAACAAGAGAAATTGCGATTTCCGGGTGATGACTCCTTTAAAGTTTCTCATGAAAGTTTTTCTCTTTCGGGGAAAGTTTCTCATGAAAGTTTCTCTTTTTTGGGAAAGTTTCTGATGAAAGTTTCTATTTCTGGGGGAAATGTCTCTGTATGGGGGAAAGCTTCTCATAAAAGTTTCTATTTTGGAGAAAGTTTCTTATGAAAGTTTCTCTTTTTTGGGAAAGTTTCTCATGAAAGTTTCTCTTTTTCGGGGAAATTTTCTTATAATTTTGGGAAAATTTTTATTAAAGTTTTTAATGAAAGTTTTTCTTTTTCGGGGAAAGTTTCTCACGAAAGTTTCTCTTTTTCGGGGAAAGTTTCTCATGAAAGTTTCTCTTTTTTGGGAAAGTTTCTCATGAAAGTTTCTCTTTTTCTGGGAAATTTTCTTATAATTTGGGGAACATTTTTATTAAAGTTTCTCATGAAAGTTTTTATTTTTCGGGAAAGTTTCTCATGAAAGTTTCTCTTTTTTGGGAAAGTTTCTCATGAAAGTTTCTATTTCTTGGGGAAATGTCTCTGTATGGGGGAAAGCTTCTCATAAAAGTTTCTATTTTGGAGAAAGTATCTAATGAAAGTTTCTCTTTTTGGGGGGAAAAGTTTCTCATGAAATGTTCTCTTTTTGGGAAAGTTCCTCATTTTTGGGGAAAGTTTTAAAAATGTGATCGTGTAGCATGTCGAATACAAAAATCACAAAAAATCATAGTATAGTATGTTAGAAAAAAAAAAAAAGTTTAGCGTGTAAGAAGGAAGCTAGTATAGTTTGTCGAAAAATGTCATGAAATAAGTCTCAAGTATAGTATATGTTGAAAAGAGTCATAGAAGAAACAATTTTATTACATTTTTATATGCAATGACCTTTAATAACATTTTTTGCAAATATATCTGTGGCACATTTGTAATGGCATTCTATGCTAAGATTGTTTTGACATTTTTATGGAATACAATACTTTGACTGTATTTATTATGGCATGGCATACTATGCTTTTGTTTTTATTGCATATGACATTATGACTTTTAATGATAATCTCAAATATAAAGGCGGGTTGGTTAAGATTCCAAATGGGGAAAACAGACAGTGTGACTAGTACTCCTTGCCTTCTTTGGTTGGATTCGTTTTAGGTATGAGGAGGGAGACTGCTCTGACTTATGGTAAGCATATCAGATGTTTGGTGTTTTTCGCAATGAGCCTTTTGAACAATGGCCAGTTGCTCTTGGGATTACAGACTATCGGAAAATAGACTTTTGGTCCAATGGGACATTTTTATAGTATGCAATAATGGCCCGTCGGGAAACAATAGTGTGGCACTGACCTGAGGGAATATAAGGCTGAGGGAAAATAGGGCTGAGGGAACATAGACACACTCAGAAAGTAGAGTCATCTTGTCACAGCATCCTCTGCATTCCGAATCACAATGTCCCAAAGTCAAATATGGTCTGAAAAATCTACAGAGAAGTCTGGAATTTTGAAATGGACAATGGAAGCGACTCTGAAAAAAGCTCTGCTCTGTATCAACACTTGGAGGTGGGTACGTGCTGGCATATATCCGTCTCATAATCCCTGTCCCTCTGCGCCTGCTATATGACAATATAAAGCCCTCCCAACAATGCTGAAGAATTAGCTCTCTGCCCTTTTCTTTGTGCTTGTGCTGGAGCTTTGGAGAAACAAAGAGAAAAGAGGAGGGCGTAGAAAGGGAAAGTCGTGGCAGCACCGCTGTTGCGGCGGCGGCGGCGCGTGGGTTCGGGTGAGGAAAGGGCATAAAAAGGGAAGAAGACAAACAGTCGAATGTATTTGATGACTTTGGCGAACATGTGGCCATTGTGCAGAGTCCCTGGGAGATCTCAGTCCACACAAGACAAGGAGACGATTCAGAACTGACAATGACACCAGAGTATAAACCATCCCCGGTGAGTCAGAGATGGTGTACAGTGGAAGAGGTGGCAGCTGTGTGTGTGTGTGTGTGTGTGTGTGTGTGTGTGTGCGTGCGCCTGACTGTCTAACACGTGGCTGTGTGCATGATGTGTGAGGTGGGACATTGTGTGCAGGGAGGAGTGAATGTGCCTTTGTGTGTGTGTGTGTGTGTGTGTGTGTGTGTGTGTGTGTGTGTGTGTGTGTGTGTGTGTGTGTGTGTAAAAACATGAATAATGCAGAGGATGCCTGTAGGAGCGTGAGGGCCGAGAGGAGGGCAGATGGTCGCCTGCTGATAGGACAGAATCCAGGCAACAGGGTCCTCCAGCGAGCTGGGTTTAGACCTGCTTTACACACACACACACACACACACACACACACACACACACACACACACACACACACAGTATATATATATATATATATATATATATATAATCTTTTTAATATACAATATCTTTTTTTTGCATTGCACACATCCGATTTCAAAATAAAAGCCAGGGCATTGCAAGACTTAAAGACTAAAAAATAATGCTGTTGTTAATAAAGGAACTGATGTTCGTCATTGCTCGATTTCCTTTTAGTTGTTTAGAAAAAGATCGGAATAACTTTATTTCCTTAATTTCATTAACTCTGGCATTGTTCAATGTCATTCCCATTATTCCCAAGGAGTTTATTCTTATTATTATGATCATTTTCTACAGATTGTGAATCCCACTGAACCAAATGTGTTATTAGTGATGAAAAAAAATCATTTTTATTAGAGGCAGAAGCAGGAACGGGGCCGTATAGCGGGGATTTACTGAGGTCATAACTTTAAACAAATGTGTCTCTATTTTCCTTTTAATTTATACCAGATTCTAAAATGATGTCCAGGAAACTTTCTGTGAAATTATTAAGAAATTACAGATCTGTAAAATAAAGTGCTTCGTGTCCCAATATACCAACACTAAATGCCCCCCCACACTGCTAAGAATTCATTTCTTTTTTGGGTAATGAATTATTGTGATGTAAAATGACTGGAATCAGCTTAAGAAGTGTGCATCTCTTTGCTCTCATTGTGTGATAAATCCCTTAAAATCCCAGAATAAATTCAAAGGCTGTGACGCACACTTGCTGTCCCTGTATTGTAGCTGAGGCTATAAATTAGAATTTTGAAAAGGAGCATTATCATATCAAAGACCACTAACTTCATGATGAAGCAACAGCCCTCCTTCCAACCCAAGCCTGCTTGTAACTACTATCAGCCACTAGGTGGCAGCAGCAGACTGTTTCTGGTTTGGCCACCAATCAGCCAGAACGTGTGTGATACATAGTAGACATGGTGTGAAAGCAAACAAGAGGAAGGAGATCTGCTGAGGAACGTCAATCCCCGTTTCTAGCAGGTCAAAACAGACCGGAAATCCTGCTGCGACAAAATACCGAAACAACGTGTGAAAACAAAGGTGAGGTTACTTCAATGTACACTGCAGGTTTCTCAGCTCTCTGATTGAAAGAAAAAATAGGTTAATATCCATTCAACATGTCGTGTGTTGTGTGTTATTTAGCATTTGTACAATTATTCAAATTATTTGACATCAAAATGATAAATATGTGTTTATAATTGTGTATAAAAACGTAGATTATACATAAATCTGATAAATCATGAATATAATGCATCCCATTCTATTCATAGGCCTACCATGTCTTGTTGTGTTTTACAGGCAGATGTGTGCAAAAAAAAAAAAAAAAAAAGCTTCAAATGTTTTGACATTCTAAATTACGTCTCGTCCTAATTGTCAATTAGTTCCCATATTTATCCTGATGGAAATATTAATTAACGGTGTGTTTCAATTTCAGGCCACTGACCGTCTGTCTGGGCATCTTCACGGATATCTGTGCACAACAGCATCAGTGCAGACCAGCAGCAGTAAACACTTCACCGAATCAGTTGAAGGACATTTGTAAGCAACCGAGACGGAGTGATAAAATCCATAATTATAACACACGGCCGCGTGCGGGAAATAATAATAAAGAAGAACAAAAAAAAAAAAAAACGCGTGTCGACAGCGACTTTTCCCGAGGCTCAATAAACGTGCAAAGACTGCAGTGTTATAGAAAACAAATACGATTTAATGACAAAAAAGCATATAGAAATTGTGCAATCGTTGATTTCTTTTTCCTCTTCATTTGATCACAGATTTCAGGTCGATGCTATTTTGTTTTGGTTTTGATTTTTTTTTTTTTTTTTTACACCTCAGAAACTCAAATTCATCTGAAGGATTATCCTACTGGTGGTGAAGTCAGAATTATTATAGTATTTTGTGGATTATATACATTTTGGGTATTATTTAAATTAAGGGTGATTTATTATGTATGTACAAAACAATGCGTGAAATAGGCTATTGCTTTGGCGATACAATAATAATAATTCAAAAATAAAAAATATTCTGACATTGTAAACTGGGCCTAATACACTGAGAAAGTTTTTGAAATGCAAAACGTCTCATGGGAGTTGTCCAAAAATGATTAAAATATTACAATTTCTCCCCAGTCATCTCCATCCTTCAGTTGGATTTTAGTTTCTGATTATTTTTATATTTTTTTAAATTCTCCACTCAGAGAATTCATCCTCAACTCGTGGATTTCCCTCAATGACCTCCACTATCAGATCAGGTTATTAATCACAGGATTTAAGTGGCACAAGAACACATGTCTGTGTTTGTGCTTTGGCACAGACTGACAGAGAAAAACTGAGCAAACAAACGAACATACAAACAAACGAAGCCATACAAAAAAAAAAAAAAAAAGATTTGAGATACATCCCACAAATAGTCTTCTCATTGGATGAATGAGTCGTACAGTAGTAGTATAGCCTCTGCGGCCAGAGCTGGTACCAGGATATATTCAGTTTGTTTTCTTCTTAGTAAAAGGAAGGCAAAGGGCTGGATTGCTTAGAGTTCCAGTCGGACAGTCTCGGTCTTTCTCTTCACAGCATTTTGGAAAAGTACAGAAATAACAAACAGCAAAAAACACACTGTAAACAGGCGCACAGAAATGTCTGCACAGAAAGAAAAGCAATAAAGTCAACCAATACTCAGTGGTATTATTATTATCATTATTATAATTATTATTATGCTATCTAAATGTAAGACATATTGAAGGAAATTTAAATAAATCAGAGATGACACTTAAATCAATACAATTTAGATTTCTCGTCAGAATTATATAATAATAATAATAATAATAATAATAATAATAATAATAATAATAATAATAATAATCATAATAACAATAATAATAATAAAGCAGTTGGCTGGTATTGGCTTGAATTTTGAACATTGTACAGCAGGTCTGCCATTGCAGCCCTCTTTTGCCACGAGCCGCGAAGAACCCCTGTTGCTTTTGTTGTGATGGAAAGATGGCGTTTATTTACCCACACCGAGCCTGGAGCTTGTTTTTAGATCTCCCACCCCCAGCAGCCGCCCACCCCGGACACCTCGGCTCCGCAGCCTGCCTTTCTTTAATGACACGTTATGACACATCGGCGCCTCGCGATATAGAAAAGAATTTCTGTTTTTTTTTTTATTCTTTTTTTTTTTTGGTTAGCACACACCAGCCGCGTATCCCAATCTGCGTGGACGTGAAACCCTCTCCATACAGGTCTCTGCTATGCGTCTTTTTAGTGCTTGAGTGCCACTGTAGATCCCCACTCTGTGTCCGTGGGTTAATCTGGCTGAGGTCCAGTTCCGAGACGGTCCAGCACAGACAAATCAAACAAATAAGGAGGCATTATTCCTCCTTAAGGGGTCCGTTTGCTCAGAACGAGCGGACTGGAGTCACTGCACAGGAGTTTGTCCTCCGTGATGAGGAGGGGTGTCCCCGTACATGTCCTCTCCCCCTGGTAGCTGTCCCCCAGCGGGGGTCATCCTCTTCTCCTTCTGCCGCCTGTTACAAAACCAAACCCTCACCACCTCCTTCTCCAGCTGCAGGCTGTCCGCTAAGGAGTTGATCTCCGCCGCTCCTGGTTTTGGACATTTGAGAAAATGGCTCTCCAGAGCCCCTTTGACGCCCACCTCGATGGAGGTCCTCTTTTTCCTTTTCCTCCCCTGTGCCGCGATTTTATCCAGGCTGGTCGGGCTCCCCGACGTGGAGTCCGCCTCCTCCAGCCACTTGTTCAACAAGGGCTTGAGTTTACACATGTTTTTGAAGCTGAGCTGAAGCGCCTCGAACCTGCAAATGGTGGTCTGAGAAAAGACGTTCCCGTACAGCGTCCCGAGTGCCAGTCCCACGTCCGCCTGCGTGAAGCCCAGCTTGATGCGTCGCTGCTTGAACTGCTTGGCGAACTGCTCCAAGTCGTCGGAGGTCGGCGTGTCCTCGTCCGAGTGGTCCTGATGGCCCCCGTGCTGGTGGTGGTGTGAGAGAGACTGCTGGTGGGCCCCGGGGCCGCCTCCGTGCTCACTGAGGTGCGGGCTGTGGCTGTGGTGGTCGTCGTCCCGCAGGGGGTGGTGGTGCATCCCCCCTTGCTCTGCCCCTGGCATCAGACCGAAGCCGGACTGGGAATACACCAGGCTCTGGCCCTCAGACGTCGCCATGCCGGGGATGTGCGTGGTGGCTGTGCTGGTTCGCCATGCTCTGGCGTCGTGATGCGCCTGCTGGTGCGCTAGGTGAGGGTGTCGCTGTTGCTGCTGTTGCTGTTGCTGCTGCTGCTGCTGCTGCAGACTGCTGGAGTTCTGCAGCTCCTCTCGGTCACTGTCGTGCAGCACGGGCTTCACGTCCTGCTCTCCGAGGGGACTGGACGGCCACGGCGCCCCGCTGTCACCGTGAGACAGCGCCGTTATCCACTGATGCGCGTGGCTGAGCGGATGTCCAGCGCCCGGTAGCGTGCCGTAGTCGTTCTGGAGCAGGGTGTGCGCGTCCCTGTACGCTGCCGCCTGCTGCATGCTCCCGGACTCCGAGTGCGGCGGCGGCGCGCTGCTGGGGGTGGTGAGGACGCTGTAGTGGTTGGATGTTGCGGTCGCCATAACTATCGGAGCCAGAGTGATAGCTGGAGTTAAAAGGAGGCTGCCTTTGACAGTAACTCTTTTGCGCCACGGGGCAGATAGGCGTCTCTCTCCAGCATCTCCCGGGCGCTGTGCCAAGGGGACGCAGAGGCGCGCACCTGTGGTCCGCCTCGCTCCGCTCTTTATTGGCCAAGAACGGTTGACAGATGTGGTTACCCCTGACAGCACCCCGCTCATTGGTCACGGGAGATTGTACAGAAACCCCAATCACTCTGCCCAACAATACTAGCAGTCCTGCACCCTGCACGAGTACAAAGTGGAGGGAGAAATCGGGCTGCCGAGTGTAAACAGAAAAGACTGAGCCAGCTCAGCTATAAGAACAAGAAAAAAAAAGTTCTTTATTAACGTTGATGTGGGTCAGTGGGTCACATTTATTGGGGTTGGCGCGTCAAAACGTTGCGTAAAAGTTGCATTAGATACGCTTTAGCCCACGTTGCACATTTATAACCACGTTAGAATCAAACTTTCCAGCGTCGAAATGTTCAGAATCTTAATTTTCATTAATTTGAAGTAGACCATTTGTGGTGTTTTTGCGCCACGAAAACAGTGAGCGGTTATCCCGGGGAGAAACTTCCAGCTGCCTCTCTGCCCCCAGGACGCTGTCCAGAGAGCGGGGCTGCGTGCTTCCAGGGCCTCTGCCCCGTTGCCATGGCGAACGCGCTGAATGGAACAACAACGCCCACGTCACAGCTGCAATTCGCTCCTTCTTTTCGTTCCGTTCCAAAGGGCTCATTGGGGCCGCGCGCTCGGCCGTCGGGACAAATAATGGGGGGCGAGCGGAGAGGGCAGCTCGGGGCCAAAGAGAGGAGGCTGCAAGAATGGATCCCTAAGGCGGCACTGCGCCCACTTCCACCTGCTTGTTGGGTAAACTTTGAGATGGATGCGCACACAGTGGCACGCGAGGCTCGGCTTCCCAAACCGCCAATACGGACACGGGCATTGATTCTCAGTATTTTTAAGGGGGGGGGGGGGGGGGTACATAGAAGGGCTTCAGACTGAACCAGGACTTAAGGTCTGCCTCACACAGCAGTGGATACTATAGAGAAGTATTTGCTGTAGTCAATTTGTAGATTAAGCTGTTTAAAAAAACCAAAAACAAACAAAAGTAAAGTACTTTGTCATGCATCTGAATTAATAATCATAACATATATTAATTTTACACTCTCAGACACTCTAATCTGCATACAATACACAGAGTTACTACTTTTACTTACTCACATACTTAGTATCATTGGATCCATATGTCTCTCTGGAACTGTTGGTAAAGAAAAAAAAAGTGCTGGTTAGTGAAAATGCATCAAAACATTGATTTTGCATTATCAGCTAGTCCTATCTTTAAATGAATGCAATGATATTGAAATTAAACGAATCCTCATTCTGCTGAGCCCCCCCACCCTGGACCTACTTTGGCAACTACTGGTATTTAGGAGGTGTGATTTTATTGGCTTAAACTGGGACACTGGCTGTAAAAACATAACAGCCATGAAGAGGTTAAAGGAACCTCACAGGACAACAATATGAACCTTCAGGTGTCATGCCACATCATTTTATTTTCATATTTAAAGTCATAGCTACACCCTAAAATTCACAGTACACCGTTAATTAAAGACCAATACTCATTTCAAACTGGAATAGACAGGTTAATTGATAAATACTTTGAATGCAATCAAGCTGAGGATGCACAGACATCATCAACTGACGCACGTTGAATCATAAGGATCGAAAGAACACTGGATTATGATTAGGGTGTAATTCTGAGAATTACCAAATGTGTCGCCAGGGGCTCTGGCAAGCCGTGTGTTGAGAGAAGCAAAACATATTACCCTAATAGACTAATATGCAAACTACTGGCTGCCCAATTACAGGGCTTAATAACGCATAAATGATGCGAGTCCTGTTCTCACAAGACTAAGAGGTCGCTGTTAATTCAGTCAAAGGGCCGGGTATATGCTGTCAACACATGCGGCCGCTCCTGTGTGTGTGTGTCCCTCGTTTTGTATTCAACAGTGAAAGTTAACGATGAAGAATCTGAGCGTTAAATTAACAGTAATTATATGGCCCCAGTGCTGTAAAGATTCAATTTCTTCGCAAGTCTAATGGGCCTAAGTGTCCCTATGCGCAGGCAGAAGTCTCCACCAGATATTTATGATTGAAACGCACACAGACGGAAAACAAACATACATTATATACACCTTTAGCATCTGTGGCTTTTAGAGTGATTTCTTTTTTTCGAAAAAACCATATTCAGGTCTAATCCAAAATGTGAAAAGGCCTTTTTTGTTGTTGTTGTTGTGTAAATAGTGCCGCTCACTCTAGTTTAAGAGAGTGGTTCAAGCGTGAGGCGAAGCCATTTACGTTCGTGTGTATTTGCAAGTGAGCCGGCGGTCTGGTTGCATTCACTTTCTCCAGACCAGTGTGTGACCGGCCCATGTCCCTCCCCCTGTGGGAACCCTAATGCAGGGGTAACTGGGGGCAGGGAGTGGGGGGGGGGGCTTCTTTATGCTGCTGGACACAGGGAGATAATGGCCATACCTCCACAGCTGGCCCAAACAATCAAAGGGAGGGCTCGAAGGATTCCAGCTTTAACCAGGCCATTGTCTGGGCTAATTACATCTGAATGCAGGACCCCAAGAACTCACCCCGAGCAAAAAACCTGCACAGAATACCCCAAACAGCCCTTCAGTGATGAGGAAGAGTGCACGGTCACGAGGCGCACACATACGGAAATATAGAAATCCTGGACTCCTTCATTACCCCCTAAACGCAAGCACACAAGCACACGCACTCTGGACTCGTTCATTACCCCTCACACACACTGGCATCCCCCAGCAGGCTCTCATCAAAGTGTTGTGTCTCTCAACACACTCGCATGTGGCACTCGGCATTAGATCGGATCTCAGCTCGCTGCTCTCAGAAGAGATGAGGAGGTCTTAGAGGACTTAGGTTGAATAGAAAAACCCCACTGAAGAGCCTTTCCCCAATGCACCCCCATAATCCCAATCTATACACTCTCTCTGCACCCCAACCGCCGGGGCTCGGCTCCATCTGTAGCCTCCGCTGTGCAGCCTCGGCTTCGATGCAGTGCAGCTTGTGTCTGTGGAAAAACCGCAGCGTGGTGGAGTGATTCGGTGGTACGGCTTTGCAATCCGGAAAACACATCCAGCTAGTTTCCGAACACTCACTACATCGATTTCTTGTGATATGATGCACACTGCAGTGTGTTTGTTGCTGTGCATGAGAGAGAGCGAGTTGTGTGAGACAATCCTAATCATCATACTAGAAATACCATTTATTTCTGCTCACTTGTGCTTAAAATTGCAGGTCCAAACACTGTTAACAGGTGAAAATGACGTAAGATGTTAATTGTTTACATCCCAGATGTTGAACGGGAGATTTAAGTTGCAGCAATTAAAGCGGCTGAAGTTGAAGCACTGAAAGGGTTTGAAGTGGCTTTTCAGAATTTTACTTTTTTTTTTTTTTACTCCGCAGTGAAAGCAGTCGGACTGTCAGCTGAAGTGTGAAGGATGAAAGCGACGGAACTGTCGTTAAAAAAAAAAAAAAAAAAAAAAAGTACCGGATGCAGTTGAAACAATAACAGAAGTTGAAGTGCGGGAGATCGTTTAAGTGCATGTTGAATAGCTGAAGTGTCAGGTGATGGTATGTAAAGTGAAATCAGTTTCAGTGTCATCCGGTGTATTTTGAGTTGTCAGCGGGAAAAAAAACAAAACCAATTAGGTGAAGTGTCAATTGATGCCTGGAGGCAGGAAGTGTTGAAATTTTCAAATCCAAGCCCCCGTAGCCGGTGTGTGTAAACAATGAAAGCATGAGTCGTGAAAGCAGTGGAACTGTCATTTGAAAAGTAAAAGAGGCAAGTAGTCGAAATGTGAAGTTTAAACTGTGAATATGGCAATATTGTTCTCGTCAGGCAAACCCCGTCTCCGACAAAATTACGCTCCCACAACTAAACTGCGTTCTCAATTACATTTCCAGGGAGACTTAGAGCGACAAAACTACTTGGCTAGGTTTAGTCAAGACAAACAAACATTAAAGTTTTGGCTTAAATTCACAATGAAATGGATTTAAAA
>NC_139927.1:6329321-6344321 GCF_963514095.1 Eutrigla gurnardus
ACTTTAGAGGTGCTCAGAGGCAGGCTAGCTATGCTAAGCTAACTGCTGCGAAAGAAGGCTTATGTCCTGAAATGTTATAGACACATCAGTGATTTTCACAATTAGACAAAAACACAAAGTATTGCTTGTTTTGCAAGTGTTTGAATACATTTTCTGTTTACACCTGAACCTGAAACTCAACGACAAAAACCCGACACCCCCGTCCGAAACCCCTTGAAACTAGTTCTGCAAATAAATAAATAAAAATACAGGCACATTTTACGCTTTTCACTCAGTTGTCAATTCTAAATCACCCCCCCCTCCCGCACACAATTCACAGCATTTGGCACAATCTTCATAACCAAAGTCTCTTGTGTTCGTGCCGACAGCTTTGTCCTTCAAAAACGCTGAAGCGAAATGATCAATTGGCCACACTGATGACTCACAGCAGGTGCAAACACTAGTTACTAAATTGGTCAATTACATATCGGAGCAGGGGGGCGAAGGTGAGCTCTCCTGTTTTGGAGATGAATAGATGCCAGCGATGCAGAGAGATATGGAGGGAGAGGGTAAGAGGAGGAAGAGGAGGAGGACGGTGGAAAAAAAGAGGAAGAGGGAGACGCTTCTTTTAAAGCGAGAATTGCAAGTTGGCTCCACGATACTTTCTATGTGATACTTGACTCTAGCACTGCTTATAGGGATTATTGGAATGTAACAAATACACTTTCTCAAGTACTACTTTCCATTTTGTGCTACACATCGTGAATGCAGGATTTCTACTTGAAACAGAGTATCTCTAGACTGTTGTATCACTAATGTTACTCAGTTAGAACATCTAAGTACTTCTTCCACCACCGGTATTTAGGAAGCTGCATATTTCTATTTATATCAATAGAAATGTGGACAAATTTCACATTTAGAATTTTATTTTTGTGTTCCACTCAATTTACAAAAAACTGCAATATCACAGCGAAAATACAAATACATAAAAGGTGTATTTTATTGTATTTCTCTGAGTTAAGTTAACAGATATAATTATTATGATTTCAGATATATATGAATAATAATCTTATATAAACAAACCTACATCGTTTTAAGGAGAAGAATCAACCTTTTTAAAAAAAACAAAACTTTTTTCTTCATTTGTTGTGTTTATTCAACATCACCACACTTGTAGCCCCCCCCCCCCCCCCCCCCCCTCAGGAGACCCCAGCTGTCCCTCCATCACACTGCTTCTTACAAGCTGGGGGGCAGGGCCGAGGGAGGCCTCTATTCAAGGGACCTCTCACTTTTGTGTCGCCTTTTAAAACATGCTCCCAAACACACAGACACCCCCCATCCCCCTCTAACATGCAGCACCCTTACACATTTAAAGGCTGGAATTTGGTCAGACATTGTATCCTCAATTTATGCAGAAACTAAAACGACCATTTTTGACCTTTTTTCCTGTTAGAAAACAGTGTGAAAAGTTGTTCCACATCACATTATTCTTAATTAAAATAACGTGAGCAGGTCGCCCCATCTATAATCGATCCCAATTACCTTATTTGTGCACCTCATATTAATGCCAGTGCTCCCAAAACCGCCTTTAACGATGTCTAAGGTCAAGATCAAGGTCAAATTGTGAGACACAACGAGCCCTAGCTAATTGCAACAGCCTTTGCTACAATTAAAGATCTTGTCCTGAAACTTAGCCAAGATGTATGTCCAGGGATCGAACCAAGATGGATAGTGAGGGGGGGGGGGGGAGACCTCGGGGAGCAATAACGCCTGTTCTCAGTGTGGTAATCAAACTAATCTCTGTCTTCTTCTCTTACTTCTTTTCCATCACCAGCACAAATAAACTCTCTTTGCTAATCAGGGTTTTTCCACCCCTTCTCTGTGTCTTTACTTCGCAGCGACAGTTTTCTTTAAAACATATAGTCCCTCAGCATTTCCTGTTTCTAGGAACCACGATACAGATTTGTTCAAATTCATTACAGTGTCTCTCAGCATGTGGAATTTCTGTGACGCCTAATGAATATATCAACAAACCCGATTCCTACAGAATCAAAGACAGTGCAGCTGGAGGCATTTTGTTTATTCAGGGACTGTACTTCTTTATGTTACTGGCGTATATGTTCAGGGAATAACATATGTACAACTAAATAATCCCTGCTCTGAGTGACGGAAGCACAAAAGTGAAGAAAATGAAACACTCCTTTACATGCTTCCCCCCCCCCCCCCCCCCCTCCACGCATATCAAATGTGTTTCGGCAATTGGAAGGCATAATTCAGGGTGGAGGGAAAAACAGAGGAGCTACTCTTGGAGGCAACCTAGCCAATTAATTTGCAGCTCAGATCTCAAAGCCTCACTGGAGAGGTGCTAGGCTACATACTACTCAGCTAATTTGTGTAGCAGGTCCGTATTAAATATATGCATGAGGCTAATTCGGTTAGTGTCGTAGCCCTGTAGCTGTGGTGAGTGCGGCGCTAGCTCCCATTAGCGATGTTTCTGCCTCCAGTGGAAATCAACAGAAGTCGAGGCCGACGCCGCTTTTTTGCATAAAGCAAACAAAATTAAATTTACTTCGCTAAATCAAAGTGTAGCGCTGAATGTGGGACTCTCTCTCTCTCTCTCCCCTGCTGTCTCTCCCTCTCTGTGTCTGTCTGTCTGTCTCCTTCTCTCTCTGAGGGATAAATTACTCCAGAATCATAAAAGAGTGAAAAAAAAAAAAAGAAATTACAGAGGGAGAGGAAAAGAGAGATTTTAGTCAAGTGGGATTCTCCCTCCCCAAACAATCCCAGCATGCTCTTGCTTACTGAGATGTTGGCTTATGTGTCTCCAGCGTGTTGTAAGTGTTTTTCAGATTTTGTCTGTCTTTCTGTGCGTGTCTCTTTGGCTGTACAATGCATGTATTTTTAGTATCTGTGTGATCCTAACAGCCGGATTTCACAGGAAAAAGTCACTTATTTGTACAAAAAAAAGGTATAAAATCAGAAGCGGATCACGTGGGCTCAACTAGGGTGTTTTTTTTTTTTTTAACTCCATCTTATTCACAATGACATAAACCAAAATATTTTAATCTAATTGCTTAAACCTTGAATTTAACGTATCATCATGTTTGTTTTTCTCGTTTTGGTACTGAAGGTGTTAAATCGGCAGCAATGGATGCTTGAGAATGACAAGCAGATATATGTGAGTTCATTTATTTTCATGGATTCTTTATTGTCAAATCCAGGTGCCTTGATGTGTGTGTGTGTGTGTAAAAAGAAAAGAAAGAAAGAGTGTGTATGCATTGCAATGGTGTGTATGTGTGTGAGAGTGAGAGAGAGAAAGAGAGAGCTCCTTGCAGTATACCGCAGAGCCAGTCTGTAAAAAAAAAAAAAAAAAAAGGTCCGCTTGGCTGTTCCTATTGAACTTGACCTGCGGGCCAGATCAATGTATGTGTGTGTGTGTTTGTGTGTGTGAGAGACAACCCCTGTGTGTGTGTGTGTGTGTGTGTGTGTGTGTGTGTGTGTGTGTGTGCTGCCAGATCAATGTGTCTCCGTGTGCCACGGAATGAGAGAGCACACTGATTACCCAGGGGTGGCGGGAGGGAGGGAGGGGTGGAGGCGGGGGAGGAGGGTGAGGGAGGTGGGAGGGATGAGAGGATGGAGGAGGAGGATGATGATACGGAGGGGAAGAGGAGGGGAGAAAGAGGGGGGGTGATGAGATTGAGCAGAGGACAGAGCTGAGACCAGGATCAGGAGAGAAGCTCAGCTCATTTCATTTTCATTTTCCCTTCATTTCACCGCGAGCTGAGCCGTGCGTCGGGGCATTCCACATGGATGGGGTGCCAAAATGTAGATCTGTAGCCAGATGGCATAGATCAGTCGGGAAATAGCAACACAATCTGAATGGAATGGGGGTCAGAGATCCGTGCTGATTTCTTCTCTCCCTTCTTCCCCTCCTTTTCTTTCCTTAAAGCACCTGAACATTCATAAACCCCCCAAAAAAACTCCACCAGAGAGATGCCGGCTCTTACGGCAGACAGTAAAACCTCACCAGCCTCAAAGCCGTCGGCAGTATTTCTCTGTGTGTGCATGAAGACGTTTGGCCGTCTGTGTCTTCGCCCATTTGTCTGGTGTTTTTGATGTTTTCATCACGAGGAGCATGAAGGACTGCGGCCCAATCCTCAGCCCTGCAGGGGCTCCTCTCATCTCTCTCGCTCAGTGTAGTTCCCGTCACGAGCAGTTCTGTTTGCAAACCCCTGCCTGAGTCCAATCAGCACGTAGTCGGTGTAAAGTGCATCTCCGCGCGTAAGGAGGGAGAGATGAGGGTTTTGAGTGGAGGCGGGAGGCATTCTGACGTCTTTTTTGAAGGGCTATATTTCATCCGTCATGTGGTTCATGTATATATATATATATATATATATGCAGCCTATGAGAATTGTACAACATATCCCAAATGTAACGGTATGTGGTTTTGTGTGGACGAAGTAGGGAACAATAGAACCACTTAAAAAGCATCATAATTCCCAGAATCTATGTTTAATTGAAGGTGCAATATGTAAAACTACAGAGATCGTGCCACACAAAATATTCAAGCTTGATATTGCTCAGGGTATAAGAGCTTCATTTTCAGCGACGGGTGACACAGCGGCATTTCTTTCCCCCAACTAAACTGAACTTTGACTTCCAAATGAGCCGTCCTTCATGGTGGCACCCGATGACATTCCAGCGTTGACAAGCAAATCATTGCACGGTGGGGTGCCAATTTTACAGTAGAGAAGGACAGAGGAGTAATTATTGTAACCCTGCTCTCTTATTCTGACACGGACTCCTGTATAAAAAAAAAAAAAAAGTCTTGAGCTTGGAAGAGAAATATCACAGAGGAAGGGAGGTGTCAGGATATAAAAGCAATACTGTGGCTGTTTGAATTCTAATATAGCACTTTGTCGGACGGGTAATGCTGACTCTAATGCTCTCCGTCACACAGCCCAAGCATGCCAGTGCATTCGCTTTGACAGTTTTGGATTCAAGCTTTAGGGCTGTTCTTCAGGTGACTTTCCTGTTTATCGTTTAAAGTTATTTGTTTTTCATTACTTACAAATTGTTATTTTGTGAATGTGCGGTGTATTAATAGAGTATTGGACGTCCTATGAGCAGATATTTTTGGTCAGCGACTGAAGGAACTTATTTTAATTCTAAGAACCCACTTTTTTATTACATAGAAGGAACGATCAAAGATCTTAGTAGGCACCTCATTTTTAGGGACTTTTCTCCCAGAGCAGACACAGCACAACAGGAACCGTGAGTCCAGACCTGTGATCCAGACGTGAGTGTGAATTGATTAGTTGAACCTCAGGCTGCAAGAAGAAGAACTAAATACAAAAAAAAAAAAAGACTGTTGACAAAGTCGACAAAATCGTGACTATTTCTGGCGTCAAATGGAGTCGGATGCTGTTTTTGATGGATAACAGAATGACTGAAAATTCTCAAATAAGCAAACGCTTGAATGATCGAATCAGAAACATGACGGCGACTGTGGAATTAATATGCTGGAACACGCACTGCATTAATCTTAGTTGGTAGAAACCTCAAAATCACTATAAGCTACACGACTCAATTATTTTTAAATGTGACATTTTTTTTTTTTTACATAAGATGAAAATATAACTGCAAATAAAGGAAAAACATAGCTTATTTCTGATTGGAGGAGCGTTATTTAGGCTATTATGACTCTCTCTCTCTCACACACACACACACACATATACAAAAACACACACACACATATACAAAAACACACACACACACACACACACACACACACACACACACACACACACACACCCTCTAACCCCTCTCTGTGCAGCTGTACCTCAGGAGGAAATTCAATTGGAGACTTGACCCTACCTGACACAAGGCAAGCGCCATTGATTTTTATTGAAACATGAGCCATCGATAATGAAATTGCATTTGATTCCGTGTGTTTGTTTCCCCCAGCGAGCGGTACGATCTGGATTTGATTGTCATTTCAGTCATCTTCTTGTCATAATTTCAGTTTTGCAAATAAATCCCACGGCTCATAAATGACTGGGAAAAAAAACAGTTTTCAATTCACACAAATTAATATCAGATATTTACAAAATAAAAATTGGCTGGGCTATAATGCTGAATGAAAAACAAATTAAATTTGACTTTCATCAAACAGCTTAATGGTGATTATTATTAATAATATTCATGAGTCGTGCGTAACTATTCATATTATATATCAAAACAAATTTCAAAGTTCGGTCTTGACTTGGGCAAAAAACTATTTCACCTCAAATTCCACCTGCTGATGAAGAACACACTGTTCTCCAATGCTCAAGACCAGGATGTGAGATTGTTTTGCTATTATATCCAAGCGAATGTGGATCCAAGTCTCTAAGATTATACTGTTTTTGAATTCTATCTTGCATCAATTCCACAGATATTTTCCAAATATTTATTTTGTGATGTATTTGAATGTGAATATTTGACATGCCCAAATCATTTGCTTGTTTGACTTGATGTTCTCGCCGCTTACACTTTGTACCAATTGTCAAAAAACTTGCTTGGATCCAACTTGAGGTGTGTAGCAATACGGATTTCAGAGCATATTGCCTCCATGTGGCTCTCAATATGGAGACAGCTGAGCCGGTGGCTAGCAGTTAACAGTGCTAACAGGTGCAGAGCTGTGCTTACTTCAGGGGGGGGCGGGAGGGTGCTGCTACGCTTCTGCGATGATGCCATTGGTTAGGACAGCGCTAACCCGAGCTAGCCGGAGCTAGCAGTCAGCTAGCAAGCAAAGCCCAGATTACAACACACACAGAGGGACTACATTCTCTGCTCAGGTGGATATTACTCCACTATATATTGACATAGCAAATCATTGTTTCCTGATATGTTAATGTAAAATATCATAGAACCTTTAATTATCCCACATTTTATACAAAGATTCAGAGAAAAATCTCCTAAGAAATACAAACCAAACAAGGCATTTCGTTTTTTTTTTGCCGTCCCACGAATCATTCCGTGACCCCCCTCAGATTTATCTCGCGACCCCTTAGCAGAGTCCCAACCCTTACGTTGAGAACCACTGACTTAATACCATAAAATAATTACACACAGCCAGCTCAGGTACTTAAGAGCAAACACACAGACACACACACACACGATGAGCTCAGGTACTTACCGTCACGTACGTATACACACTCGACTGATGAAATTCAGTGCAGAGAGGCTGTGGTGGTGCATATTGATGCCCAGCCAAGAGCTCCCTGCTGGGCTTAGCTTGATCCCTGTGTGCCCCTGGATGGCTTTGGAGACCTATTCTGCGGTTAACCTGCAACATATACTCACACACACACACACACACATTCAGATACACACACTTCCCACAGAGCTGTGCAAAGCTTCGGCTCTAGTATGTTTTATTAGCCTGAATTTGGCTTTCAGCACACAGCCACAATTCACTGTCACCAGAAAACAAAGCGCGTGTGTGTGTGTGTGACTCCACACGTGGGCATGTATGAAGCTGTCAGTGCTGTTTGTAGCCGGGACTCTCACTCTTTCCCTCCCTAACACATGCTGATAGACAGTCATATTTCCTGTGGTAACAAGCGTGAAAATGGCCTCATAAATCCAAAGTGGTTTTACAGAGACCACATCAGCGGCCTAAAGAAGATGTATTATGTAAATAAAACAACAGGCCATCAGTAATGCTGGCTTGTTGCCGCCACCAGATCATAATGACTCAGCGGGAGACTTATAGAGGAATACGGCAATGGTTCGATTAGGTGTGTGTGTGTGTGTTTATGTGTGTGTGTGTGCCTGCAAGCCCCCACGCAGACACACTCCTCTGCTACATAATTTGATATTTCATCATAAGTCTCCATCCCAGCATGGCACGGCTCTTTGCAGCCTGCCATGGTCCAGTGATCTGTGAGCAGAGAACAGGGAAGGCAGGGCCAAACCACTTCCTTGGTGTCACGCACAAACACACACACACACACACACACACACACACACCAATCACACTGTTTATTAAAGGTGAAGGCGTGAGGAAAGGTGTGTGTGTGTGCGCGCGTGTGAAAGCTTGCATACAAACATAAAGTGGACTCTCGCACAGAGGGTGTTCAGTGTGCGGCTACAGTGGTACTTTGATACACAAACACAACTCACGCATTCAGTCACACACACACATGCCCTAACGGCTCGCCTCGCTCCGACCCGTGATGGATTGGCTGCACTCCCGCCGTGACAGACGAGCGATGGATGGAGAGCTGAGAAGATGAAGGGGAAGAAAGGGGTGGAGATGGGGGGGGGGCATGTGTGTGCGAGGGCGTGTTGGAGGAGAGAAAAAGAGCTGAGTGCAGCGGTGCTGGTGCCAGGGAGGATCTTACACGGGGCCAAGCAGATCATTTCCTCCACTGCAGCATGTGTCATTTCCGCTAAACAAGCAGCGCTTCTGTGGACGGGAGAGAGGATGGAGGCCCGTCCTGTCAATCTCCCTCTCCACATCCTCTGTGTGTGGTTATGTGAGTTTATGGGCCTGTGTGGAAACCAAAGTACACTATCAGTACTGTCATGTGCTCTAAAATGAATGCAGGAGTCATTATTTGATTGATGGACAGGAACTACTCGACCGACGTACTTGTTTGTGGGTCTGGAGGGAAAGTACACAGATTGGTGATGAGTTGTAACAGAAATCCTGTGTTAGTTACTGTAGGAGGCATTGGAATTAGAAAGACTAGGGCTTTTTTCATGAAGGGTATCATCAAATACACAACAGAGCGATGCATTCTGGGTTTTTCACATTATTGACTAAAAACCAGCTTCTGCACTTCAATTTCTCCTCTTATTAATTATTTTAAGCCTCGGGCAAGTCTGCCAACTTTTAGGAAATGTGATACTAAATTATTGTAGAACTCCTTTAACTCTCTAAAACCTTTGAATATATGAGGCCGTTTAACACTAGATGCAAGGAGGGCCGACACGCTTCGGAAAAAGTATGCTATATTTTGCAGTAAAGCTGGGGTAGCCAAAAAAAGATTCCTGCATGCTTATTTCCTACAGCTCCACCTTCTCTGTCCTAAGCCCCTCCCACCAGACGGGCGTTGACATATTCACTGGCCCCCCTAACTGTTCTGATCCTATGTGGCAAATATTTTTGGTATAATTTTTTATATCAGAGAGGGATAACTTGAATTATTCATAGCAGTTATAAAATGTAAGTTAGGACTGAATTAATATTATTTTGTTATTATTGTTATGAACTAAATCTATGGGAGTGGTAAACAGACATTTATACAGCGTTTTTCTATTCTTAGCACACAAATTCAGCGTTCACACACACACACACACTCATATACCGGCGGCAGAGACTACCATATAAGGCGCTACCTGTTCCTCACTAAACATCATGCACACACAAGCAATTTGAGGTTCAGTATCTTGCCCAAGGACGTGTAGACTGCAGCGGCCGAAACAATGACCTTCGGATTAGTGGATGTAGTAGGATGTTGTGTCTAATATTTTTGGTTCCCCCCCTCCAAAATGTGGCTCCAGCCTGGCCCCCTCTTTGAGGTGTTTTTCCTGTGAATGTGTGAGTGTGAACGGCATACTCCACCTGTCGGCACTGCGGCAAATAGCCATGTAAGGCACTGTGTCAGACATGATTTGTGTTTTTTTGTGTGTGCAAACCCCCCAATTACATTCGCTCCTAATTACACACTTAAAGACGTAATTAGGCCTGCCTGTTCCATTGCTACACAAAGAGATATCACACGGTGCACCAGGAGGGAGAAGGTTCACACACAGGCAAGCAAACATGCACGCACACGTCTTTTAATTAGCATACTAACCGTGCACACTTAACATATATGAAAAACCAACTTGGAAACAAATAGAATGGCTCGTTATTGGCTCTACTGTGTTATTGGCTGAGGGAACTCAATGCGTGTTAATTGAAAAAAAAAACGTGAAAATGAATAAAATGCAAAGAAAAAAGGGCTTTCCTAAACAGAATATACGTCATATTAGATAAACACACTGCAAATAAATGAAACAGAAGCAATATAACGCCAAAGCGAACATTTTCTGCATCACTCACTCACCAGATACGACAGATATTGGCTACAGCATACACTAATGTGCTTATTATTATGTTCAGGGTCCTCAGAAACGTGTGTTTTGTAACTAATTTCCATTGTGTTGCACATGACTTGCAACATTTATGTATTTGCTTGTTTTATTCTACTTGTAGCAAATAAACTTCCATTCGTTTTGTTTTCCTAAACCTGCAAAAATGTAGCTTTTTGGGATATTTGGAGGAAGCAGCGCTATATTAGCACTAACGTTGTAAACTGCTTGTTTAAACACCCAGCAGACGATGTTCCCCAGCTAGCTAGCTAACTTTCTCTGTCTGCCGTTTGGTGCTGAGCGTTTTCCATAACAGCTGCCTGCTGCATCTGTAAATCACGCTGATGAGGGTGGGTAAGAGTGAATGGTTAAGTTGTGGGCCCTTAAACCAAAAATAATGAGTTGGAAGCCGCTAAAATGCTCCGTGGAGTCGGGTGATAATTCTCTGTGGGTTCGTCACTACAGGGGACCCCTTTAACAAAGACTTTTTCACCCATTTAGAATGTCAACATATTGATTGAACCAGCTTTGAAGTACAGTGCATAGCTCTCCTGGCTGCTATGATTTTCAACACTCAGTCGGGATGTCCTTGCATGTGCGGAGCTAAAGGTGTGTTTTAATGCCCCCCTTCTTCATCCTCCTTTGCCTCCGTCTAAACCAAACTATCGAATAAAAACATCGCCTCCTTAAAAAATAATCTACAAAGTCAATAAATGTGATCAAAACAAAGCTATGCCACCCGGGGAAATCATGGACAGAAGCGGGAGAACACACCTAATCGTTACCTCAACAAGCATGGTGGGGCATCCGAGGCACCGAGCTACAAGAGGAATGAGGCACGAGCCTTCGTCTGAACCTTGAGATATGAGTGGTGTGTGTGTGTGTGTGTGTGTGTGTGTGTGTGTGTGCGTGTACTTAGCAGCCCTCACTCTCTAGCTGGCTGCTTAAGAATCCAGTCACATCTCTTGCTAGCAGGCAGGCAGTAAGGCGCTTTCACGCTCACAGGTTTGCTTTGGTTGGGTCTAATACCCCTTTCTCTCTCTGTATGTGTATGCATATGTGTGTGTGTGTGTCAGTGTGTGTGTGTGTACGTGCACGCGCACATGAGCATATGCCTGAATCTGACTATATGCTCCCCACTTCTTTGTTTCTTTACTTTCTGTTGTGTGCGACAGTTGTGTGTTCACGTTTATGCCGTGTGTGTGTGTGTGTGTGTGTGTTGGCTCTCGGCGGCACTGATAAACCCACTTAGACTCTCCCCTGATCTGCTCGCTCTGGGCTGGCAGCCCCCTGTCTTGGCTGACACACACACACACACACACACACACACACACACACACACACACACACACACACACACACACACACACACACACACACAACCACACACACACAACCACACACACACACACACACACAGAGCCCTCTGCTTTAGCTGCTAGCTGATCTGTGACGGCCTGCCACTCAAACGCAGCTCCGTTGAGACACTGCACAAAGGAGGAGAGGAGGCTGGGAGTAGCGGGAGGAAGGGAGGAGGAGGAGGTGGGGGGGAGGGAGAGAGGGAGAGGGAGAGAGGGTATCAGTGTCTTTCTTTCGGTTGCCTGCTAGCTCCCGCTCTCTGGCTGTCTCCTTATCTCACTACTCCTCACTCTCCTCCACCTGACTGGCTTTGGCAGCAGCTCTTCACTGCCCGACTCCCCTCCCCTTTTTCCCTCTCCCTCTATTTCACTCCCCCATCTCTATCCCCCCCCCAACCCTCCGTCTATATTTCCCTACCTGACCGAATGCTGCTTCATCTCTCGTTTACGTCTCCGAATGGGGAGACTCGAAAGATGAAAGAGGAAAAAAAAATAGCGAAAGAAAGACAGCAAGGGCACGTCATTGAGACATTGTGCAAAAAAAAAAAAAAAAAAAGAAGCATTGAAGGGAACAAAGGGAAACATGGATTGACGAGGAAATTAAATATATTGATGTACAGTGAGAAAAACAGGGAAAACGGAGAGGATGAGCAGAGGAAACCTGTAGTGTTTGCGTCAAGGATGTAAAACTGGGATGTAGCGTCTAACATACAGAAAGCCACCGCCAGCAGCTCTGCAGTGCTTTAACTTCAACCCCAGACTCCCTTTAACACAAAGTAACCACACAAACTACAAAAACACATATTTTCTCCAGTCATCCACATAGTTTTGGTTTTATCCTGTTTGTCTGGAATGAGAAGCCTCTTCTGATCTAACCTACAAAACCGCTACAAATGAATCCGTTTTATGATGGGACTATACGCTATAAAGGTTTGGGTTTAGCTTGGAATAACTGCTTTGTTAAGTTTAGAAGATCTTCTTTTAGGTAAAGAATGATGATAATAATGTCCAATATTTCTTTGATCCATACATACAACCTGCAGAAAACCCTACAATTTGATTTCATCTGGACGTTTCCTTAGAAAATAGTTCTAAAGACAACTGTTGACAGTGATGTCTTTGATGTAGAACCACACATTAAATTCCTTTCAATGTATCGGGGTGGTGGCAACATTTATTTCAGACAGATATCTCAAAGAAATATGCTTTAACACTGAATTAATTTGCCATCATTAAAGCTGCATGAATGAATATATTATATTAACCGTAGATCAAATGACGTGTAATAAAGAGTCGCTTTAAACCCAGAGTCGTCACCCAAATCTGCAGTACGTTTAGCCTCTTTCAGCTCATTATTTTGGCTTTACGGCCTGCAACTTTACCATCTTGGTTCCCTCTCAACACCAGCACCAGCAGACAGAGAAGATCAGCATTTCGATGTTGAACACAGTGGCGCATTTAACAGCTAAGAAGTCACATTTTCCCCTCAGGAGTCGGTGGAGACCAAAACGGAGCTAAACGGATGTCTGCTTTTTGTGTAAGTAGGCAACTATAAAAACGTTACAAGGTGATAACACATGAATGCTGTGTTTACAGCTTGTCCCGCTGCCTCCAAGTGACAACATAAATCAATTAGTGCAGGTTTAAAGGAATGAAAAAAAAACCGGAGAGGTGGTTCTAGGGAGTATAGAGACTTTCCTCCTCGGCATGTGGCTGAGGAAATCAACACCACAGTAGCAGCTTCTGCCACTGGGTTTCATTAAGGTGAAGATTGTGTGATAGTGAGTAAACTGCGTGACAAAAACAATCCTGATAGTGGAAGCCTGTGTATGTGGCTGAGCAGAGAAGGAGGGAGATAAAGGAAAGAGCAGGAACGCAACGGACAAATAGAAAATTGAGAAACAGAAAAACAGGGCAGTGATCCCCCCAACAAGCCAAGACTAATGACAGCAACAAAGTAGGTGATAAAATTGAGGTGGAGTGAAGAGACAAAGGAAGGAGTTTGTGGAGGGAGAGAGAAAAGTCTGTGCTCAGCAATATGGATCCATAGCCCAGGGTTAGTGAAGACAGAGAGAACTCTTCATCAGCACCTTGAGTGCTGCCGATATCGCTGAGTCATCATCGCCTGCATACACAACTGCAGGGTAGAGAGAAAAAAGAAAAGGAGACTTATCACTTATCATCCCGGTTGTTATGACGATAACATTTGTCATGCGTGTCAAAACGAGGGGAGGTCAACGTTATTCACTTTTTAAAATATGCTTTCTGAATGAATCCAAACTGTTGGTTGTCGGTTCATCCCTCCAACGTTTCTTCCTTGAAGACTTGTGGGAGTTGCCTGGAGCCGTTGGGCAACTTTCCCAGCGCCGGTCTCACACCTGCCCCCGGCAAAAACAAAATAACTATGCAAAACTCTCTTTCGCTCTTGTGGGCTCCCTCTCCTTCCACGTTTCCTCTCTCCCTCTTTCAGTTTTTAATTAAACAGAAGTATAGGGCTGAGAAAACCTGCTACTAATTACACAGCCGCTGCCTCTCTCTCTCTCTGCTTCTTTCTCCCTTCCCTTCCCTCTCTCTCTCCGTCTTCCCTCCTCTCTGAGCTGGAGCTCCGCCAACAGCCTGTGGAATCACTTACCAGCTTCCACGACGGGGGAGAGGACGCACACACACACACACACTGGCACACAAGTGTGAGAAATCACACACACACACACACACATGGATGCAGACAAAAAAAACGTCAAAAATGTGCAAAACACACGTTACAGTTACACTCAAGACATCCTGACACACTCATGCTTATACCCGTTTAGCGCCTTTGCTTTCCCACTGTCGCCGTGTGTGTGTGTGTGTGTGTGTGTGTGTGTGTGTGGCGGGGGTGATCAGCTCCCTAATGAGAGAGAACAGTAATCATATTTCACACTGACACAAACACAATCACAACATCTGTATCTACTGTGGCCCGCCCTCTCGTTCCCCCCCCCCTCTCTCCTCCATTGCACAGAAGCTCCCCTACCCCCCCCCCCCCCCCGTTGCATCTTTCACCTCAATCCCCATTCCATCCTCTCCATCGTGCTCCATCACTTCCTCTCCTCTCATCCCTTCTCCTCGGTTTTGTTCCCTCCATTGAATACACAGAGATAGAAAGCCCCAGACTGACACCCCTCTCACCCGGCTCTCCTTTGCTTCATCTCTCCCCCTCTGTCTCCCTTCATCAAGCTGTGCACCTCGTCTCCCCTCGCTCCATCTTAATACAGCACGTTCTTATTTAAGGTTGTAGGGAGGGGGGTGGGGCGACGCCGACGCTATAATTTAACAACGCTTCGTCCAATCCATCACACAGACAATGTACACACACCGCTGTCATGCATCACCTGCAGGCGAGCGTGTGCATTTTTCTGGATGTGGTGTGTTTGAGCAGGAGAGAGTGAACCAGAAGGAGGCGAAAGGGGCAAAGAAGGGAAACGGTGGAGGAGGTGGTGTTTGGGGTGGGGGTGTAATAGAAAGGCATGGAGTGACATCCACAGAGGAAACACAC